>NW_004444349.1:330411-331423 GCF_000243295.1 Trichechus manatus latirostris | reverse complement strand
AAAAAACTGTAATTAAAATGAAATCGCAGAGCCTATATTCAAACACAGGTTTGCACTGAGCAGTAAACGAGAAGCATTATTTGCATCCTGTCGCCTCCCTGTGAACAGAAATTAAAGAGTTAGAGGCGACCTTGGTAACTGAATTCATCAAGCTTGTTGTCTTTATATCATCTAGAGTGTCACACATGAATAGTCACCCACGTGACTCCATGATGCCCTGGAACATGGTTAGTCTGCATTTGCAAGGGATAGATGCATGATAATGAATATTTGGATTCCAGAGGAATGCTTTCAATTTACTATGACAAGGAATCTGTGGCTATCATTAGTTCCACTTTCTCCCGTAGCTACCTATCGCGAAGTGCTTTGTTTTGTTCTGCACATATTGCTTTAGGTGGGATCATTACCAACCAAAGAACTCTCCTAGGAGGGAAATTGCTGAACTATCTGTTTTCCTAAAATTAGTCTTAAAACTTCTTACCCTGTTGGGTGGTCTCTGCCTCTCTGCTCCTCTTCCTCACTTCCCCCTCCAACAAACATGATGAGCTCTCTCTATTTCTATTTGCCCATTCCTTTCCCCCTGTACACCTTATATACCCAGATTTGGTTGGAGATGTAAGCAAAAGTGGAGCATTACAATATCCTGGGCTCTCAGATTTTCAAATAGGAAGGACAGTCTCCATGTGACTCTGAGCTATCCTGTCTCCGCTATTGTCCTCTTGCTTGACTCCCATTGCCTTCTTCATGCTAAACCCAAAATCCAAACCTGTTGCCGTCAATTCTGACTCTTAACGACCCTATAGGACAAAGTAGAACCCCTATAGGGTTTCCAAGGCTGTAATCTTTATAGAAGCAGACTGCCACATCTTTCTCCTGCAGAGCAGCTGGTGGGTTCTAACTGCCAACCTTTCAGTTAGCAGCCGAGCGACTAATCACTGTGCCACCAGGGCTCCTTATGTTAGCCCATGCTAGTCCTCAATTTAAGGCTCTTGTCAAGCACTGAAGAATTAAA
>NW_004444349.1:322661-323896 GCF_000243295.1 Trichechus manatus latirostris | reverse complement strand
TGTTGGCGTCGAGTTGATTCCAAATCATAGCGGCCCTATAGGACAGAGTAGAACTGCCTCATAGGGTTTCCAAGGAGCGGCTGGTGGATTCAAACTTTTGGTTAGCAAGCAACCTCTTAACCAGTGAGTCACCAGGGCTGCACAGCCAAAGGTTAGACAGGTCTATAAAACAAATAATAACACATGTGAGGAATGTGCTTTTTAATTCAATCATGTATATGAGACCAAATGGGAAACCCCTCCCAAAAACAAAGACAAGATGGCAGGAAGGGACAGGAAAAATGGACAAATGGAAATGGGGAAACTGAGGTGGAGAAGGGGCGAGTGTTGATGCATTGTGGGGTTTGAAACTATTGTCACAAAACAATTTGTGAATAAATTGTGGAATGAGAAACCAATTTGCTCTGTAAACTTTCACCTAAAGCACAATTAAAAAAAAAAATTTTCTAAGACTGAACTTTGATAATCACTCAGAACTTGCTGGAAAGATCCTCAAACTAACAATGACAATTCAGTCTATAAAGGACTCCATTATTCAATTCAGAATTATAAGATGTATATACGTATAGTTATGTGGAGTCTGGTGGCACAGTGGTTAAGAGCTCAACTGCTAACCAAAAGGTCAGTAGTTGGAATCCACCAGCTGCTCCTTGGAAATCCTATGGGGCAGTTCTAACAGGGTCACTATGAGTCAGAATTGACTCGACAGCAACGAGTTTTTTATACACATGTTTATAGGCTTTTCTTTATTATAGAGGTTCCCAGGATTCTAATATAGACAGTTCACACTGATTCACGCCTCCTCATATTTTATATAGAATAAACCATGACCGGGAAATATCACAGGGGAAATAATTCCGTGAATGGCTGCTGAGGAGTTGTGGACTGGTGGTGAGTGTACGACGTGCAGTCGGTTGGCTATATGTGGTCATGCAAGTTGTGTTCTGCAGAAGAATGTCTCACCTGGGATGGGATGGGGCTGAAATGAAGGATGTGCCTTAATGTACACAAAGACAGCATGTGAACTACCGGCCATGACTGGCAAATGGTATACATCTGAGGGTCAAAAAAGTTTAGCACTGAGTGAAGGCTTTTCTTTCTTTGAAAGTCACCAAGAACCGGTATCTCCAATAGCTCTATACTTAAGTTTAGGGATGTTGTATTAGAAAAAGCTGGTTAAAAAGCAAATAGGAATAAGCTGCAATATCAGGAAATCTATAGCAAATGCAAGATCA
>NW_004444349.1:316685-320993 GCF_000243295.1 Trichechus manatus latirostris | reverse complement strand
TCCCACGGAGCAGCTGGTAGATTCAAACCAATGACATTTTGGTTAGCAGCTGAGGATTTAACCACTGCACCGCTAGGGCTCCTTTTTGGGTACCTAGTGGTCTTTAAATTGCAATTCCTAAGTTAGAATCTGCCACAGCCTGGGTGTCCAGTGAGTGTTTCCTGCACTGTTGCTGAGCTGATCTGGGGATCTCTATGCAGCTCCTTCTGAGATAGCTCAGGTGCCAGCTCTGTAGGTCTTGTCAGTGGGATTTTGACCAATGATGGAGAATCGTGAGTCCATTTCACTTTTATGGAATTCTTCCTTATTCAGGGTCAACACTATGTAACCTACCAGTATTTCTGTGAGTTTAGTCAAATCTTTTGCCATGACTTTTCTTTTTATGCTATATTATTTTGACATTTAAACATAAATTTATTTGTCTTATTATACAATGTGACTTTTATTATTAATCTCATAATTTTGGAATTTTTTAAATTGCTCTGTGAAATTCAGATTTGCTTTCCTTTGATAAGTCATTTTGAATGGGGGAAGCAATACTTTTCTTTACAACAATCAAATGACAAAATTTTCTGTTGTGAAGACCATGTGGTAGTTTTGAATTGCTTATGCTGGAGAAGATAAAGACAATTTAGACTACCTTAAAATACAAACTTGGTGCAAGCAATTACTTCTATGTATTCCTTGGATTAGCATTCCTACTCTATTCCATCTTATGTAACACAATTAGCAAACAAAATTTCTAGAGAGTAATTCTTCTATCCACTTAAAAAATGCTTAAAAAGACAATATTCCTTTATATCTTTTCTGATTAGATTTGAGGTAACAAGCTTTGGAAACAACAAACCCTATTATGAGAAGGAGGAGACCTTGGTTCTAAACCTACCCTCACTATGAAATACAGAAACCATGCTGTTTCTTAATTTCCTCATAAATAAATGAAGGGGTTTTCTTAAGTGAATTTTTTAATCCCTTCCACTTATGGACAAGTAATACCAAATGGTATTTCTGAATCTCCTTTCTGCCCTTGAATGATAACAGAAATACATAAATTTAATGTCCACCCAAAATCTTGAGAACAGATACTTAGTTTTATATTTTTCCCAATATTTTATTGTGTTTTAGGTGGAAGTTTACACAGCAGATTAGTTTCCCATTTAACAATTTTAATACAAATGTTCCATGACATTGGTTATGATTTTCATAGTGTGTCAGCATTGTCATTCTTTCCATAGTGTTGGTTCTGTTTCCATTGAACTAACTTCCCTTCCCCTCCTTGCCTTCTCATCTTTGCTTTGGGGTAAATATTGACTGTCTGCTCTCATATAGTTGACTGGTTAATGGAGCACATACTTGGTCTTATTTTTTGAACTGGATATTTATTCATTTCAGTATTTTTAGGTGAAAAAGTACTACATACTAATTTCATTGTTATGTCACATGCCTTTTAAGTATCTTTTAATCGGTAATATTTTCCTTTCCTTTTCACTTCTTTTTTTTTTTTTTTTAAATGTCATTTCTTTGTTGAAAAAGCTGAGTCATTTGACTTGAATTTTCAATGTCCTGGATTTTGCTGATTTGCTCTTCATAGTGGAATCTTTGAAAATTTCTCTCTTTCTCTTTTTTATTTATCGTGGTGAAGATACACGCACCAAAACATCCTCCAACACAACTTCCAGATTTACAACTCAGTGACATTGATTACATTTTTCATGTGTACCATCGTTATCGTTCTCCTCATCAAAACATTCCACCTCCATTAACATAAACTCAGTGCCCCAAACAAAAACTCACCCTTGCCCCCTTGCACACTTATTTTTAATTTGCATTTCTGCTAATAGAGGATTGTAATTGACTGATTACAATGTCATGAACTTGTTAAGCCCTTTAAAAGTCTTGTTTCATTTATTCCTCACAAAAGTCGTGTAAAATGGTTATTCTTTTATTGTTCCTATTTTACAAAGGAGAAGGCTGAGGTGAAGGGATTAACTAAAGCTTGTCAGTGCAGAGGTGGGTTTGGAACCAAGGTTGGCTGTCTCTAAAGGCCACGCCCCTCACAACTCTGAAATGCTGCTCAATAATCTTGCCATAAGCACTTAACAAATGACACTCTCAGGTTTCTTCTTCCTAATTTATTCACAGTTTGAAGCTGAATTTTAATGAGATACATTTATTTTTACTTATTTATAACTTTTGTCCAAAGCTTTTTGGAGACCAGATATTCTTACACTATAAAAAAGCATAATTTTAATTTTCCTCGATAAACAGCTCCTAGGATATTAACATCATCCTAATAAGACTGGTGATGTGTGACTTTTGGGGAAGGCAGTTCATTATGGCAGGAGTATAGCCAAATCCAAGGAGCCTTAATATTTGGCAGTCATTCATGTATTTGAAGAGGCCTGGCCAAAAAACTGAATGAGTATGTATATAAATTGTTAATTATGGGGCTCTAATTTCCTTGGGTTCTTCAAGAGTATTCTTTGATTAAATAGTGGAATTGAGAATCAGCTTGAAAACTTACTGCTGTATTATACAGTGCCAGGCTTTATTCAGTCGTATTTTCAAATCGTAGCAGAAGTGCATGCGTTGTGATTCCTACACTACAATAATGTGAATGTAATTAGTATAATTGCCATTACTGGAAACTTCTATAACACCTTTAGTTTTGAATTAAAAAAAAAAAAAGATTAACTAGAAACCAATAGCAAAAATGAATCAACCAAACAAACAAACAAAAAAAAACTAAGAATATGATTTTTACCTAGTATCAGTTTATTCTAAGGGAATATTTGAAAGCCAGAAAGATCTATTTGTGTGTTATTATACCTAAAATTAGCCTTCTTTTAAAATAACGCAGTAAATGCCTTCAAATGCCAATATAAAAATGTCCTTTCACCTATGATTATACATTCCTGATGAAAAATCTTATCTCAGAAGCAGCTAATTTCTGCTGCACCACCTCCTTCATCAGCAGATCACCATGCAACCATACTGCTCTATCTTTAATAGTAAAGGAGAGAAGTTAACTAAATGCTTTAATGTGGTAGGAAATAATTTTGGAGATTTTTTTTAAGTTGTAAATTTTAAATTAAAATGACTAACCTACTAGAACAGTCGTTGGAAAAGTCTATTTTAAAGTCTTATTTTTCAGACCATTAAAAAATTGTCTGATTAATTTAGCTTTCTTGATTTCTTTGATGAAACCACTTTGTATCTCTCTTAAATCGTATATCTTATACCATATATATTTAATTTATATTATACTAATAAAGGTTTACTCAAAAAATAAGAGGTTACTGAGTCCAATACAAATAGCAATTCAATATTATAAATACTCATTGCTTTCTCCTGAAGTTCCTCCTTATGTATTAAACTCTGTATATTTTACAAAGAATCTTGCAAAATAACTGCACTCTATTTCCGGTTCCCACTCTTGTCTGTCAGTTTGTCATACTGTGGTGGCTTACATGTTGCTGTGATGCTGGAAGCTATGCCACTGGTATTTCAAATACCAGCAGGGTCACTCATAGTGGAGAAGCTTTAGAGGAGCTTCCAGATTAAGACAGACTAGGAAGAAACACCTGGTGATCTACTTACAAAAAAAAATTAGCCAGTGAATACCTTATGGATAGCAGCAGAACATTGTCTGATATAGTGCCAGAAGATGAGCTCCTCAGGTTGGAAGGCACTCAAAATACAACTTGGGAAGGGATGCCTCATCAAAGTAGAGTCGACCTGAATGACGTGGATGGAGTAAAGCTTTCAGAACCTTCATTTGGTGTGGCAGAACTCAAAATGAGAAGAAACAGCTGCAAATACCCATTGGAACATGGATTGTATGAAGGATGAATTAAGGAATATAGGAAGTTGTAAAAAATGAAATGGAACGCTTGGAGATCGTTATCCTAGGCATTAGTGAGCTGAAATGGACTGGCATTAGTCATTTTGAATTGGTAAATCCTATGGTCTAGTACGCCGAGAATGACAGATTGAAGAGAAACAGCACCACATACATTGTCAAAAAGAACATTTGAAGATCTATCCTGAAGTACAATGCTGTCAGTGATAGGATAATATCCATACGGCTACAAGGAAGACCAGTTATTCAAATTTACGCACTAAACACTGAGGCCAAAGATGAATAAATTGAAGATTTTTAACAAACTTCTGCAGTCAGAAATTGATCAGACATACAATCAAGATGCATTGATAATTACTGGTGATTTTAATGCAGAAGTTGGAAACAAAGAAGGATCGGTAGTTGTAAAATATGACCTTGGTGATAGAAATGATGCCAGAGATTGC
>NW_004444349.1:300542-313129 GCF_000243295.1 Trichechus manatus latirostris | reverse complement strand
AAAAAAAAAAAAGTATTCAATATACCATGGACTTCCAGAAGAATGAGCAAATCTGTCTTGGAAGAAGTACAACCAGAAAGCTCCTTAGAAGAGAGAATGGCAAGACTTCATCTCACGTACTTTGGACATTTTATCAAGAGGGACCAGTCCCTGGATAAGGACATCAAGTTTGATAAAGCAGAGGGTCAGCAAATAAGAGGAAGACCTTCAACAAGATAGGTTGACACAGTGGCTGCAGCATTGGGCTCAAACATAGCAATGATTGTGAGGATGGTGCAAGACCAGGCAGTATTCCGTTCTGTTGTACGTAGGGTTACTATAAGTTGGAACAAACTCAAGGGCAACTAACAACAACATTTCCAGTTTAAAAACAATGGCATCATTTTAGTTTTTTTTTTAAATAATTAAACTTTTACTATGATGTTGTGATATGTAGTCAATAGGAAGAGATAATAATATTTCTGCATTATTCCTCAGGTTTTTCTCAAATGACTTTAGCCAGCTAATTATATATGAATATTAACCCAAATAAATCATCCTAGTAAGTAATTGATACTCCTGAGATTGTGGTTGTGCAATAGCAAATAAATGTTATGCCTGCCAAATGTCATTGCTTTTGGTTATGCTGATTTCAAGGTCTTTATTTCTGTGGATTTAACTCTTTTAAAGGAAAAAAATGATTAGATTACTCTCTCTGTATTTTTTAAATGTAATTTATATTTTTATTTCTATTTCAGGGGTTCTTTCTACATATAGCTTGCCTATTAGTTTCTTAGGGCTTTTGTAACAAATTACTACAAACTAGGTGACTTAAAATAACATAAATTTATTCTGTCATAGCTCCTGAGGCTAGACATCTAAAATCAAGGTGTTGGCAGGCCCATACTCTCTCTGAAGGCTCTAGGGGAGGAGGCTTCCTTCTTCCTAGTTTCTTGTGGTTGTTGGGAATCCTTGGCATTCCTTCATAGACACATCGCTCCAATTTCTGCCTTCATCTTCATTGAGCTTTCCTCTTGTTTGACTCTGTCTTTGCATGGCATTCTCCTATCTCTGTGTATAAATTTTACTCTCTGTGTACAATTTACTCTCCTTATAAGGACACCAGTTTTTGGATTAGAGTCCACCCTAATCCAGTATAACCTCGTTTTAACTTGATTATATCTGCAAAGGCCCTATTTCCAAATAAGGGGACGTTCTGAGGTTCCAGGTGGGTATGGATTCGGGGGTGGGGGGGGTGGGCACAGTACTGAACCCTATACGGCTGTCATAAATTTAAGATAAAAACAATATGCTTCTATTTCCCTAAATATTATTCTTGATGAAGATACCCTGTTGAGTCTGATATAGCCAAAAGTCAAGTTTTATCCACAATCATGAACTTGCTATCTTGAGTCACCATTCTCATTTGATGGCTGAAATAAAGGTTCTTCTTAGTTTTTTGTTTGTTTTGTTTTTTAAAATTTTATTCATTTTGTTGTTGTTGGAATATACACAGCAAAACATACACCAATTCAATAGTTTCTACATGTACAATTCAGTGACATTGATTACGTTCTTCAAGGTGTGTAACCATTCTCAGCTTCTTTTTCTGAGTTTTTCCTCCCCCATTAATATATACTCACTGCCCACTAAGATTCCTGTCTAATCTTTTGAGTTGCTGTTGTCAGTTTGATCCCATATAGATAGATCTTAAAAGAGCACAATGCTTATGGTTGAGCTTTTTTACTAGTTAAGCTAAACTGATGTTTGGTTTTAAGATGACTTCAGGGGATATTTTTGGTTTAAGGTTTAAATATTATCTCAGGGGTTCATCCAGCATCCATGGCTCCATAAAGTCTGGGTTCCATGAGAATTTGAAATTCTGTTCTGCATTTTCTCCCTTTGTCAGGATTTTTGTATAGAATTATTGATCAAAATATTCAGTAATGGTAGCCGAGGACCATTCATTTCTTCTGGTCTCGTGGCAAAGGAGGCATTTGTTCATGGAGGCAATTAGCCACACATTTCATCTCCTCCTCCTATCCTTGGCTCTCCTTCTTCCTTTGTTGCTCCAGGTGAATACAGGTAGTTCCTGAATTATGATGACGTTCTGTTTTGACGACGCCATTGTAAGACGGTTCTGAGATGAGTTGAGAAACCTCATTTTTTAGTTTTCGTTATTATTGCCTTTTATTATTACTATCTTTATAAATCCAATCTTCATTAGTCTTTAAGAGTTGGAAACATTGCATATAAAATTACAGGTATATTTTAATACATACACACATAAAAAATACACAAATCATGAAAATTTATTCCAACGATGAAATTAACAACTGATGCTTCTGGTGGTACAAAACACTGAATATGATCACTCTGTTGGACTAGTCTACAGTGATGTCGGCATCAGTGTCCTAACAATGGATACAGAGTTGTAATGGCTGTCTGGCGCATGCACAGTTCAATTGTCGTATGTAGTTAGAGTTGAACATTGCCCAACTTTCTATTCATTAGGACTCCTGACTCTGACACTGACTTCATTATAGACCAGGCCATACATAGCCTGCTCTACAGCAGTGTTTTGAACACTCAATCCTAACATTGAATATCTGGGAGAGAACATCTGAGAATGATAACAAAGGCAAATTATGCGCTGCAACATTATATGTAGTATGTATTACCAATGATAAGATGTACCAAAAAAAAAAAAAAAGCCAGTCATCGCAGTTCGCCATGAGGCTAATACATTGTAAGTCAAGGACTACCTGTAGAGACCAATTGTTGTGGCTTGAGTGGTTGCTTCTTTTACTATAGAAGAGATGTGAACTAGATGGCACTCCTAGGTGAAGGTTAGACTAGATAACAGATGTCAAAGATAATGACTTTTTACCATGTAATTTTTGCATTAAAGTAGAATATCTCCTCATCCTGTTTTTTATCTTTCATCAGATTAAAACGCTAATGAAATTAACACAATGCATTCAACATGCAGATTCTTAATATTATATGACTACGTGGCAGTAGTAGATAATTCACTACATTAAGGTAAACCCATGAGTGAGCCCTTTCAACATATTGGCCTGTCAACTCTGGTGTATCTTTTGCCTGCTACAAAATGTATCTATTTATTCAGTGACCATATTGACAACATTATTTGTAACATAATCAGATAAATTTGATTTCCTTTTTTTTCCAGGTCAAAAATTCTAAATATATTTTTCCCAATATTCCGTCTTTTAGATAACATAGTCTTTCAGGAGACTAGAGAAATAAGAAATATTAAATGGTACTATACTAAGCAAGGAAATTTAGAAATATTTGAAAAAATTAGTTAAAAATTCTGCTACAAAAGTCATAATCTTTCAGCCGAAGTATATTCAATCATTTATTGAATAGCTGGCATGTGGAATCTATCCTTTTCAGACATTAAGGAAGTATTATCATGAATGTTTGTCACTTGGAAATTTATATTTGTGAAATTTTCTTGAATTTTTCAAATGTATTGCAAGTAGAAAATGTGCTTGTTCGATTTTTCTTTTTCTTTTTTGCAGCAGCCGAAAGTATCCCACAGATGACTTTGTCATGCACTGACTGTATCTTTACATTAATGAATCACATTCCATGTAGGGAAAATCATCTTCTGAAAGCCAACATTATTTCATGCTCCATTACATGAAATACTTACTCTTTGATTATATATAAATTTGCCCCGGAAAATCTAAAAAAGCAGTTTGTGATCTGCAACTTAATGAATTCTCATTAGGAATGATCGCATTTCGCATTCCATAAAAATATTCTATGTTTTTACAGATTTGGAGGAAAACTTAACTGTAATTCATGTAGGCATCTGAGAAAGAGCTTTGTAGTTAAGCCAGCGTTTAAAATAGGGTATGCATTGACCTCTCTAAGAACGACAAATATATAAGGCACTTAAAATACTATGAGGGGTATATAGAAGTACAGAATGCAATTTTATAACATTTATTATAAGTCAGGTAATTCGCTTGGCATCGAGTATTCAACAATAATGTTCCTCTATCAGAAAACAAAACTCAGGTTACTAAACTCAACAGAAGTTACTTAACCTGAGTTCAGTGTATTTCCCTACCACGAACCTGTTTTTCTAGAGATTAATGTTTAATATTTGCGCGCGCGCGCGCGCACACACACACACACACACACACACACACACACACACACACACACACGTTAAGGAGCCCTGGTGGTGTATTGGTTAAGAAGGTTGGCGGTTGGGACCCACCTAGTGGTTCAGCAGGAAGAAGACCTGGTGATCTGCTCCCAATAAAGGTAGCAGCCTAGAAAACCCTATGGGGCCGTTTTACTCTGACACATAGAGTCACGGTGAGTCGGAATTGACTTGAGGGCACCCAACAACAACAGACTCTTTATATACTTTACAGCACATTTTCATGTTTACTTTATAGCTATTATAAGGGAATGATTACTTTTAAAAATTTGGAAAATATTCTTATAGCATCATAGTGTTGATTGGTTCTAAAATTTGCACAAAACAGATATTTTAAGTCATGTACAGTAGTGAAAGCTGTTCTCCATCCAATAGTACCAGCCCCTGAATTACCACCTTATATAGATTCACTAATGTAATATTAATAATAAACATATGATGTCAGCATTGATAGAATATTTCACAGTCGTGAATGAGAATACTAGCAAGGGTAGGAAAACTGCCCAGGATCACCAAGCTGCCAAGTTCCAGGCATGGATCTCAACCATGTTTGACTCCAAAGCCTGTAGTCCTAAGATGTTCACCATGATGCTGCCCTCAGAATTCTCCTTTCTTCCTTCATCCTCTTTTATAAAAGTCATAGTCAGTGAGCCCTGGCGACTCTAATTTTTTAAAGGTATTTGAAAGTGCCAGAGGAGCTTGGTTGACAGAAGAAGCCGTGGTTTCTTAACTAGCAAGACACATGGCACCAGTGCATGTGTTCTTGCTCCTTCTTTCTCTCTCTACATGAGCATGTGTGCACAAAAGTGTGTGCTTATTTGTCTGATTATTTATTGATTGCTTGAATGATTTAGTTAAATATGTGAATAATAATTTATTTCTTTTATATACCATGGGAAAAATGTGAAAAAATTATCGTGTAACTACTAAGCCAAGTAGTAGCAGTGAATCGTCTACATTACAAACTCTTGTTTAATTTAAAATAGATCTGATAGTCAATTTAGGTAAGCAACCTCAAACTGCAAAATTTGTATTGTCAAGGTCATATAAGACATGTGAGTTGCTGACCATGAGCAAATCAATTTTTTTTAAAAAACAAATCTGCATTCGTTTCTATGATACAGAAAAAACTACTTTCTCACCGACAAGTTTAATTTCAAAATTACACAAATATTCATATAAAAGTTAGCCACATAGTTTATTTGACCTGACTTTGTTTTGCTTGTTGGCAGAATATTTTATAGTTTATTGATTTCCAGTAGATAATGGATTGAAACTATTTTTAATAGTGTTAGTTAGTGAAGCATGCTGTTACAATGTAACCTCAAGGTATTTGTCATAAATGTTGTGGAAAATCTCTTGTAGAACAGCAGTAAAGCAATTTGTCCATGTTTATTCCCAAGAGACTTTATCTGTACACTTTTTTTTCCCATAATAGGATACTTTAAGAATTGTCCATTTTGTTTTTAAGATCGTAATGTGGCCTGTTATTTCTGTTACCTCTCTGTCTTCTGCTAAATCACAGGTATTGAAACAATTGACATTGTACACTACTGGATTGGGGGCATTTCTAAATACAGCCTTCTCCAAAATGGTCACTTTATTTTCTGCTTCTCTAACATGCATTATATGTGTTCATTTTCCTAATTTTGTTCCTTTCCAATACATTTCATTATAGTTATGGTTTAGTGTGCTAATCGTTCATAAGTTTCTTTTACTGGTAAGTACTTTGCAGCTTTTCTGTAGCTTTATTAATTTTTTTAGATTATAAAATTATATCAAAAAAAGTCAGAATATATTAAAAGGAAACTGAAGCTCATCCATAAGCCTGCCATCTAGACAACACTATTATTATCTTTTCTATATATACTTTTAGATCTTTTCTGTGTTCTTTATCACATACATAGATACATACATACCTTCGTGAGCTTTGCTCAACTCCATCTAAAAATGAGAAAACTGAAGGAAAGAGATCATCATATAGATAGTTTGTAATGTAATAGATAAAAACCTAGAGAGCAGAGGGACCATATGACAAATTCTTCAGTTCTAGGTGACTGTTGCCAAAACAGATTATGAACCAAGTTGTTGGCCCTCCCAATTGTTATAGAAAAATACATAAATTCAGATTTTGATGTGATTGCTTCCTGATTTATAAATGTTGAAAATAACTGAAATTATTAATTGTGTTCACCAACATCCCATGGTCCAAAGAATATTGCTTCTCAAATTCTGACTAAGTTCCTGAGGTACTTTCCTGAAAATTAAATCTTAGGTTTCAGTGAATAATACTCTGACCTGCTATGTTAAAGACTTCACTGAGAAAAAACACCTGAGAAAAACATGAGAGAACTCAAGAAGAACTTCATAATGGAGGTAAACTAACCAAAAATAATATAAAAAAGCAAATAACATAAAAATGATGACTAAAACAAAACTAGTTCTTTCAGTTTCTTACATGGAAAAAATAAGATATTAAAACAAGGAATGATACCACAAGTATACAGTAAGGCAATCATCATAAAAATGCCAATGACTAAGAAACAGAGTCTAAAAATTTCAGCAAGCTGCATGAAGTCTTGTTACATGGTCTTGGGATCAGCTGTCTACCTCAAATGTCTTCTGCTTCTGGTCACGGGGGCGTGTGAGTGTAACCCTTCAGTATTCTAGACAGATGGCAAGTCCAAAAAGATGATTTAGTTTTCTTTAGTTGAGTCAAATAGATCCAGGTTTTAACTCTCTGTAATTTGGCAGTACATAGATTAGTAAGGGGAAACAAATAATATTTTTTCTAATGAGGTTCTAGTGAGTTTTTTAATTGATGTGTTTTCCGGTATATATGGTCTCTTGGATAATGTTATTGAAACCCTAGGATTTTAGTTTATGATTATCAAAGGCTTCTGTAACCTATGAAAAACATTCTGTAGCCAGTATAGTGTTATAGTTATTGAAATAGTTGATTCTTACATTAAAAAAGGGAAATAAATGATTTCTTATATCTAGACAATAGAACATTGAATCATCAGCAATATTCTTATATAAACCTGATAGTAATTATTTTGGTTAACTCAGTCCTATGTAGTTAATCTCGGTTCCGTGCAATTCTGGATCAACAGTAGTCTGAAAGCCACATCAGCTTCTACGTAAGAGTTTTAGAAATTTTGATTTAGTTCGTTTTTGTTGAAATATTTTGGTCAAGTGTTTTCAGTGAATAAGTAAAGTAAAACTTATCTGTAAATGACAACTTAAAAATGTCCATAGTTAACTTATAATAAAATATAATTCTTCAAGTGAAAGATCTGATGGGAATTAATTATAAAAGGAATGTAAAGCCAAATAAAGTCAATTAAAAAGAAACTTTGACAAAAGAAAATATCTAAACATAATGATTAACTTTATTTTTAAAGAGCTTCAGATATAATATATAATAATCTTGAGACATAATATTAGTCAGAATATAAACGATGCTAATTTCCTAGTTAAAATTATTGGCTTTGATGATCCTAGAGTCAAAAGAACAAAGTTGTGACCAAGTTAGCAGTTGAAATAATCAAATTATGACATCATATTATGCACTTGTTTCTAATATCAGGCAAACATCATTGACATATAAATTTTAACTCAAAGAAAATCTAGCACTTTTCCTGATTTGACAGCACATTTTATGTAATTCATAGCATATTAGATAAACCTTTTTCTTTCTTTATAAAATAGAACAAACCTTTTGTGGCTTTCTATGAGTTTCAGAATTGTCAGGAGTTTATCATAGGTCATCAAGAAATACTACTTAAGTTATTTATCTAAAGATCTTAAAAGTAAAAATCCTAGCTTTTACTAAAGCCATGTGGCTTGGTTTTTGACTCAGGAATTTAGTCTAGTGAGAGGCCAAACATTTGCCTTTGAGGCAGATTACACAAAGAATAAATTAACTTTTCAACTTGCTAATCAGAGAAGATTTTGTTATTTTAATAGCAAGAAACCTAATTCTTTGCTTTATGTGCTCTTTGACATTAAAGCTCTTAAAAATTTTCATAAATTAACCTATCAAACTTTGAGTAGCAGTAAATAAGAACTTTGACTATAAAATAAATCTACTTTTAATAAAGCTTTAATTTCCTGTCCTTGTTATATATTTCTTATAGTACAACCTTTTAAGTGGCAAAGATGAATGCATTCATTTTCAGACCCAATATATGTATTTATATCCTTTGTGGCATAACAGAGCCTATAAACTTCAATTATAATGAATATCCATTAACTCAATTTAATATCAGTAAGTTACTTAGAAAGGTTTTGCTTTAAATATTTTGTTTTTAAGGTTGACATGAAAACTTTTGTCAGAATGAATCTATTTTCATTAATTCCTAGGAATATTAAGACTATTCAATTTATATAAGTGCTTATCAATCTTTAAACTAATCAGAGGGCTTTTTTGAAGAAATATTATGATCTGATTTAATAATATCATCCAGAGGTAGGAAATTATTATATTTTCATAACCCTGTCTTTTGCATGTTTTGTAGGATCCTTTAAAGAAGAAATTTAGAATAATTTGCCCTTTTTCAGTGCACTTTTCAAATAGACTAATTTATATCAGAGTTTCTCAGAGTAGTTATTAAAAGCCAAAGCACAAGAAACAATTTTTCTTGGAAGAAAGAAGGTAGCCTCATGAAAAACAGTAACTGCCAGCCATGGCCTTCAACTTGATATAAGATAAACACCTAGATACAAACTAGGTTTGTGTGTAGACTAGAGGCAAGCTTCTCAGAACAAAATGAAACAGAAAACCACATAAATTCCCCAGTCTTTGATGTCACTATAAAACTCAGGCTTTTATTCAACATCACCCAAGACAAACATATGGAGAAACTAGTTTCTTAAAATGTATACAGCAATTCTTTGATAAGATCAGTTCAGAAAAACAGGTCTTAAAAAAACTCATTAATTTGTCAGAATCTCAGATGGTGGGATTTTATTCAGACACTTTCAATAAAACTGAACATTAAACAGAAGTTCCCCAGAGTAGAAAAAGACTATGCAAATAGGAACTTATTTTTCCTAAAATGTAAGGAAAGAGAGCACATGGAAACTCATTTTCCCAAAGTGGTTACTGAAATTCTAAACTGCTTCAAATATATTCAGCTTATAGTGTTTTTGAACATGAACTCCAAACCAGCATCCTGGTAAGGGGGTGTCTTAGGCTGGGTTATCTAGAGAAGCAAAACCGGTAAAGTGTATAAATATAGACATAGAGAGAAATTTATATCAAGGAAATGGCTCACATGGTTGTAGAGGCTGGAGTGTCTCAAGTCTGTGGGTCAAGCTGGAGGCTTCTCCTGATTCACGTAGCCACAGCAGCTGGTGAACCTAAGATCAGCAGGGCTCTGGCTCACAGGCTGTGAAGACAAACGAATCCCAAGATTGGCAGGCAAGATGGCAGGTAAGCTGCTAGCTCAAGTCCCAGAAACTGGAGGTCAGATAAACAGGAGCCAGCTGCAGGATCCAGGGCAAGAAAAAGCCCATGAGCCTTGCCAGAAGGTCCACCTATATAGGACGCAGGTTATACCCTCAAGGAAACTCTTCTTTGACTGAGTGACTACTTACAGCAGATCCCATCACAGAGGGGATCTCACATTATATTATATCTCATTATGGAGGTGATCACATCATTATATGACTGCCAAACTACATCATAACTGCCAAATCACTGAGAATCATGGCCCAGCCAAGTTGACACACAACCTTAATGATTACAGGGGGGAAATCCAGGCTTATTTATTAAGGATGTTAAGAACAGGTGGAAGCTTTGGTCTCCCAGAGTCAAATAGAATTCCTTCATAACAACCATACAAAACCTGATTTCATTCTTTTTGAACCTAATTTATTCTGCTGTCTAGAGACCTAGTCTTTTATTTTAGACTTTAAGTATTATTGTAAATAAAGTGATCACTGATTTAATAAATTATTGTTAGAGAGCTCAAACAAAAATCCAAATAGAAACAATCCAAAACAAACAAAATAGGCATCCTATTGGGACTGTGATCATCCAGGAGCCTTGTTTTTTTAACTTACTGTGCAGAAGACTAAAAGAAGTCCAAAGCAACTGTTGATTCTCCAGATTATCTTTAGTAAGGGAATTCCAACCAGACAGAAAGGCACAGGCCAAAGGCCAAAATGTTTATTCATATAATGGGAAGGGGTCCCAGAGAGAGGCTGTAGTCTGCCCTTGGAACTAGCATTTCATGTACTCAAAAAGAAATCTGAATAAATTCAAATTCTTTAGGACAGTAACCTCTAGTGGCATCTTGGTAGAGGGAGCTCAAAGCTCACAAATGAATCAATCAAAATGAAACTTTGCAAGGAAGAAGCAAATCCCGTGATAAGCTTGGAGAGCTTCTTTGCGAGGATTTGGAGGCTGGAAACTGAGAGATGACTCATCTGGAGGTGACTCCCAAGATGCTGTGGAGATGGAGAGCCCAAATGGCTCTGTTGGCGCCAGAGCCCGGATCCCTGGAACCTTGTAGGACTCAACAGGCAGTGGACCTTCAGATCCCACTTCTGACACTAGAAATGTTAAAAAAAAAAAGTTTGCTGAGGAAAAACATGTGGTTGAAAAACTCAAACAGAAGAAAAGTTTTTTGTGGGAATGTGAGCACAGTTTAAACTGGGGGAAACACAAAGTGAAAGAAGTTCACTGAATGCCCCCCCGCCCCAAGCTAGTCAATTACCGGGGTTTAGAAAGGCAGTAACCACAAACATGAGGAGCGAGCATAAACATTTCTGAATGGTTGACAGAACAAGGTTATAGAAAAGTACGAGGTATTTCAAGGACCTAAGCACAGGTTAGACAAACATTTTCCAGGGGAGCCAAAGGGGCATCTTCTGTGCAAGCAAAATGACCTTTATTGCAACCTTGACCTAGTTAGCAACTCTTGACCTAGTTAGCAAACTTTCTGAAAATTGCAGAGCAGAAGTAACTTCTGAGAAAAAGTCAAATTGACAAAATGGAGTTTGGCCTACACTTCAGCTGGAAGCCTCGACCATGTCCTATGCCTTGAGTTTAGAGTGCTCTTTGTCATATACAAATATTTGATTTTTAGTGACTTAATACATCTTAAACAAATAGACTCCACGTTTTCTATAATTTTTAGTTCTTCTATCATTTTTCATATGTTGGCATCATTATTTTTCTCAAGTTCCACACAGGAATGTCATTATTTTTTAAGGCAATTTATAACATAATTTTTTTTTAATTCTACCAACAGCAAAATGAAATATTTGAAATCTTATTGACAAGTGTGATTTTATTTTCTCAATTGAAATATCTTAGATAATTTTATGCAAGGCATATTTTACACTAATAGAGTAAAGTGGAAGTTCCTTGAAGAACACTTGAAATCATCTTTTTTATTTTGTTTGTGCTATAAAACATATGTAGATTTTTTTTAGAAAAAAGAAATCAATAGCAATGTCTATACACAAAAGATATATTTTTCACTTGTAAAGGGTAAAATATTTTAAAATAAAGATGATTGTAACCCCCTTACGTACCCATTTTGAAAAGATTATTTCAAAAAAAAAAATCTAATTTTTTCTTTTTCTATCCTGTACAATTGACAGGTGTTCTTGTACTCATATAAAACGACATTGGGTATAGGCACTTAAATTTCATTACCTAAAAAAACAAATTTACTTGAATTCTGGTTTTGAATCTGAGGAAGATTCTGGTTCCTATCATTTAGTGTGTGTGCATTTTTTTTAAATTAATATCACATATTTAAACTTTAAAAATAAACTTTTCTATATAATACTCCTCTATTGCAGAGCAGTTGGTTTAGGAGACAGAAAACTTGGCTTTTAGTTCTGCTCTTCCACCTACTCTTGAAGTGATTTTTCACAAATTAGGAAACTTCAAAGGTGGCCAATTATATGCTCCTTTTTAAAAATGAGATAAATCACAACTAACTTGGACACTTTGAAACTGTGGCATGAAATAAATAAGTGAATAAACATGAAAAAGTATGAGCTGTTTTGCAAATATAAGGTATTTTATAGTTTAGGTTTTAGAGAGATGTTGGGGCCATTTTACCCAATAGAATTGTATATTCTATACTAATTAAAAGTCTTGGGCCAATTTTTATCTCCTAACTCTGAAGCCAAATGATACAGTTATAAGATTACTCAACAAGGATAGAAAGAAAATATTTTATTACCCCATTTGCAGCTATTTAAAATATCTTCATTTTAATTAGTATAGTATTAAGAAAAGAACAATGTTTCATAAGATTTTCCCCATGTATATCCTTCCCTGCTTTTTTGTTGTTATATACAAACTCACATTATTTTAGCTCATCTTTGTGAAAAATTGAGCTTGATGTGAACTTCTTTTACAGAGTTGCTA
>NW_004444349.1:297404-299177 GCF_000243295.1 Trichechus manatus latirostris | reverse complement strand
AAATACATAACTGACAATGGCTTAGTGTCTTAATATGTAAAATCAAAATCACATCCGTTCCTGAGTCGATTCCGAATCATAGTGACCCTGTAGGACAGAGTAGAACTGCCCCATAGGGTTTCCAAGGAGCAGCTGGTGGATTTGAACTGCTGACCTTTTGGTTAGCAGACAAACACCACTGCACCACCAGGGTCCCATCTTAATGTATAAAGAACTACCAAAAATCAATAATGGAGAGATGATCAATACAAGTAAAAAAATAAGTGAAAGGGTTGCTAAGTAAAAGAGAAAACACAACAAATAAATGAGAAAGTTTATTCTCAAACTTAATTATTATTTAGGGAAATGGAAAAGTACATTGTCAAATAAAAATAGATCTAGGCTTAGATAAGGAGAGACTTTATTTTAAAAGACTACTGGAATGGAGAGAACTCTCTGACATCAGGATGTGCAGGCATCTCAAAATCAAACAAAAAAACTTCTATAGGGAGGGGTAAGTAGTGCTTGCAGGAAGTTTGTGGGGGAGAAGATTAAGCAGATGAGGTTAGCAGGTAGCAAAATTTGGACACTTTAACATGAAAAGTTTCATTTTATGGTTGTCTGATTCTCAGAATGAGCTGTTAAGAGGGGGTGTTTGGCACCTTAGCTCTTAAGTGCTTGTTTGAACATGGGGGTAAGCCAAAGTTTAGAGGCCTATGGAGAGGAGAGAAACCGAACTAAAGTTTTCTCTAACAGCGAAGTGTATAGATAATGGACAACGGAGAGCATTTGGTCAGCCCCAGTGAGGTACAATATTATTATCACTAAAAACCAAAGAAACCAAACCCATTGCTGTTGAGTCGATTCCAACTGATAGCGACTCTATAAGACAGAGTAGAACTGCCCCACAGGGTTTCCGGGGAGCAGCTGGTGGATTCTAACTAATGACCTTTTTGTTAGCAGCCGAGCTCTTAAGTACTGTGCCACCAGGGCTCCATTATTATCACTTCTTGATTATAAATCCTGTTATAAAGCCTGAAAATTCCAAGTGCTATGGAGGTTGTATGTCATGTGCTATGGAGGTTGTGTGTCGTGTGTTAACAGAAACTGTCATACATTGTTATTGGGAATCTTAATTGATACAACTACTTTGGAAGAAATTTCGCATTGTCTTGTTTGAGTGTGCATTTCTCATGAATCAGCAGTTCTAGTACTGGACATCAAATCATATTGACACTCTATGTGTAGACCAAAAAGTACAAGTATTGTATAAAGTAGCAAAACATAGAAAGAGCCCAAATGCCTTTCAAAAATACAGTGGATAAGTAAATTGTGATATAGTCACTCAATGGAATATTTTAGAGGAATGAAAACAAATAAAATAGAACTGCATGCAGCAGATTCAGTGTATGAATCTTAGAGAAAAACCAAGTGAAAAATCAAGCCTCAGAACACTACGTCCTGGATAATTCTGTTTCTTAAAATATCAGAAACAAATGAAATTAAAATGGTGTATATATTTAGCAATTCATACTATATCTGTGGCATAAATTGATGTTTAAAAATCTTAACGATGATAAACATAAAATTGAGGCATGTTTTTACTCTTGGGAGGAGTCAGACAGATGGGATATGGGGCCAACAGATACATAGACATAACAATATTGGTAAAGTTCCAGTTCTTAAGTTTGTTGTTGAGTTCATGGGTATTTGTTTAATTTCATGCTTCATATCTCCCATATATTTTGTATAGCTCTAACATTACATTGAAAAATATAAATGAAAAATCATATG
>NW_004444349.1:295173-296395 GCF_000243295.1 Trichechus manatus latirostris | reverse complement strand
TTAAAATGTTCAAGTGATTTCCACTGAATGGCTTCTTCCTTTAATGTGTGATGGATAATTGCATTGCCAGTGTTACTGATGGCCTTTTTCAATATGAAAACATCATAACCCTTGAGCACAGTAACATCAGCGACACAGAATATACATGATATGCTGACTTGTGGAAATGACACAACATCCACAGGAAATGCTGATCTGTCGAAATATCTTGCCAGCTGTTACACAAAGAATAGAACTACCATCACAGTGTAATTTCACTTTTTTTAGTTGTCTGGAAACTATAATATGGCATTGATGGCTGCAACATAATTGCTTCTGAGATGGTGTATGCATTGATATTTACACTTAGTTTGAAAATTAGCTAAAACATGAGCTTAATTTATTCCTTTTGCAGGTATCAGGGTTATAACAAAGTCACGTTTACACTCTCTTAATACAATAGGTCCTTAGGTGATACAACCAGTTTGTGTTCGACTGCTAACCTAAAGGTTGGCAGTTCAAACTCACCCAGTGGTACCACAGAAGAAAAGCCCTGGCTCTTTTTCCGTAAAGATTATAGCTAAGAAAACCCTATACCAAACCAAACTCACTGAGTCGATTCTGACTCATAGTGACCATATAGGACAGAGTAGAACCGCCCCGTAGAGTTTCCAAGGAGTGCCTGGTGGATTCGAACTGCCGACCTTTTGGTTAGCAGCAGTAGCACTTAACCAGTACGCCACCTGGCTTTCCAGAAGGAGCAGTTCTATTCTGTAACACATGGGGTTGCCATGAGTCAGAATAGACTCAATGGCAACCAACAACAACAATGCGAAAATAATGTTAACGTGGAAGGAAGGGGGAATAAAATAATAAGAAAATGCCATTTTCGGTTTTCAGACATCTGTTAATTTCTATATATCATGCTAAGACATTTTGCATACATTATATAATTTAATACTTATGAATCTACAATAACCCTGGAGAGCTATTATTAATTGTCTGATTCACAAAAGGGAAACTTGAGATTTAGAGACATTAAATAGCATGTACCGGGGACACTTGCACAGTAGAAAAATAATACTTTGAATTCAAAATATTTCCAGCTAAAACTAGCATGATGCTGCCTCACCAGGCCACTGTGGGGAGAGGGTGGGCACAGATCACAGCCTGGGCCATCTCCACAAGCATGATACGTGAATTGTTGAAATTTACTTCAACATTCACTTTAAATTCAGAACTT
>NW_004444349.1:289245-290342 GCF_000243295.1 Trichechus manatus latirostris | reverse complement strand
AATGAATGACACACAACCTGATCCTCATGAAACTTGTCTAGCAGTGGAAAGGATTTGTAAACCCATAGTCCCAACCAGTGTGAGAGTGACTCTACTTAAATACTCGTATAGAGTTCTATGATTTGATTAAGTCCGGAAGTTATGAAGAGCTTCCAGGAGGCAGGCAGTTTTAAATACAGAGAAAACAGGTGTTAATTTTACCCATTAGATTGGATTGGAGGGAGAGTGAGTGTGGAAAATGTAGAAAGAGACAGGGAGGGGGGAGAGAGATATAAAGTGGGAGGAGATGAGAGAAAAAGGTGAGACACTTAATCTATTATGGACTGACTTGCATCCCCCAAAAATATATGTTGTAAATCCTGACCCCTATACTTATGGTTGTAATACCATTTGGGAATGGGTTTTCTTTGTTAATAAGGTCATAGGGTGTGTCTTAAGCGAGTCAGCTTTGAGAGAAGAAAGCAGAGATGGGGGAAGATAGATGCCGTGCCACACTGAGATTACCAAGGAACTGAGGAACTGAAGATGCAAAGAGACAAAGACCTTCCCCCAGAGCCAATAGAAGAGAGCCTTCCCCTAGAGATGGCACCCTGAATTTGGACTTCTAGCCTCCTGAACTGTGAGAAAATAAATTTCTGTTCATTAAAGCCAGTCCCTTTGATGTTTCTGTTACAACAGCACTGGATAACTAAGACAGAATTTCATGTTCTATTTAATCAAGCAGGTAAAACATTAACATATTTTTGTTGTTAGGAAATTTAAGTAATAGAGATTAAAGAAAAATTATCCTTGACAATACCCATTGTTTTACTCCTGTTCTCAGATGCTACGAGACACTGTTTTCAGTTTGTTGTGTATCTCTTGAGATCCTGTTTCCACGTGAATGAAAGTGGCATCTCATTGATTACTTGCATTTCTCTGGTGACTAGTAAGTTTGAGTTCCCTTCAGATATGTGTTTGCCTTTGTTGTTTCCCTCCTATGAGAACTGGCTTTGTGTTCTTTGATATACAGTGTGATACTGGCACAGGAGTAGAGGGGAAAAACCAGTACAGATCAGGGACAGATGGTGGAAACGGGAGGAATTTTTTTTTTTTTT
>NW_004444349.1:285944-287280 GCF_000243295.1 Trichechus manatus latirostris | reverse complement strand
TTTTTATCTTATACAAGTTTTCATTTAAAAACATTTCTTTATGCCAGATGTTTGTTAGAAAAACAGCCGATGTTCCTGTTTCATGCCAACTTGGAGAAATGATATACTTAGAGATTTACCAGTTGTTATGTTATTCTTTAAAATATCTAAGTCTTAGTGGCACAGTGGTTAAGAGCAGTGACAAGCTACAGCTACTAACCAAAAGGACAGCAGTTCAAATCTACCAGCCACTCCTTGGAGACCCTATGGAGCATTTCCACTTTGTCCTATAGAGTGGCTGTGAGTTGGAATCAACTCCACGGCAATGGGTTTGGTTTACTCATCCAATTGTATTAGTTTTATTTTTTTCTGCCTGGCTCCTAATCCCATCTCTCCCATGTACTTGCAGTATGTCCTTAGGAGAATTTAACTTATGTTTACCATAGGTTCCTCATCTGCAAAATGGTTTTATAATAATACCAGAAATGTTTGGCGAATTAGATGATTTAGTATTCGGTAAGAACTTAGAACAGCTTCCAGCATGTAAATAATTAAAAAATATACTAATATTATTTTTTAATGCAATATGCTCTATCAGTCTTTTATTAATTTTTTTTCAAGTTTGGTAAATATGTAACAAAATATTTGTCATTTCAACATTTTTTACATGTAGAATTCAGTGATGTTAATTACTTTCATCATGTTGTGTAACTTATTAGCACTATCCTTTGCCAAATTTTCCCACCACCCTTAGCAGAAGCTCTGCGCCCTAAGCAGTGACACATTTTCACCTTTCCATACACCCCTGGTAACCACAAGTAAACTTTAATCTTATACATCTGCCTATTCTAGATATTTCATGTAAGTGGGATTTTACTATACTTGTCCTCTTATGACTGGCGAATTTCACTCAGCTAATGTTTTCAAGGCTTATCCATGATGTAGCATGTATCAGGACTGCATTTCTCTTTATGGCTCAGTCATATTGCATTATGTATATATCCCATTTCATTTATTCATTGGTTGACGGATAATATGTTATTTCTATCTTTTGGCTATTGTGAATGTGCAACAAACATTGTTACATGTATCTGTTTGTTTTCCTGCTTTCATTTCTTTGGGGTACTTACCTAAGAAAGGAATTGCTGGGTCATATGATGATTCTATGCTTACCTGTTTGAGGAAACTCCAAACTGTTTCCCACAGTAGCTTTACCATATCACAATCTCACCAGCAATGGATGCGGGCTCCAATTTCTCCACATTCTCACCAACACCTTGCTGTTTTCTGTTTTGTTTTGTTTTGTTTTTGCACCATCGCCATCTTAGTGGGGGCAAAGTGATGCCTTACTGTGGTT
>NW_004444349.1:279641-284915 GCF_000243295.1 Trichechus manatus latirostris | reverse complement strand
AAGACCTTTCTTTTGTGCTCCTGTATAACACTTAGTGATTATCATAATATATTTGAGTACATATCATATTGTGCCTTAGTTATTAACGTGTGTTCCCATGTCCTGTATTTGATGGTACACTTATCTCTTCCAAGAAGTGTTACTTACATCTAAATGGATCTGCTAGAATGAAAAGGGTTAAAACATAGTTGTATTTTTTTCTCTGTCTCTCTCTGTCTTCCTCCCTTCCCCTTCCTGTCTGTACATTTTCTCCTGCAATTATACCTGGTAAAATCAATGCCCAGAAACTAAGGCCAAGACAAGACAGCATCCATGTAAGCATGTCTTCAGTCACATCAGGGAAGAATAATAGGTGTATTAGCATAATGCTTCTTTAAAAAACATAAACAAAAACATCCACTAGATTTTGGAAATGATTCTGAGTTCTTTTATTCAAAGATGATGTTGGGGTTTGAGGTCCAGGCTACTCGTCACTTTTCCTGCATGTTTCCATGTAAGATTCTTCTAGCATAGAAGACAAGGAGAGGGTTCTAAGGACATTTTGGCAGCAGGAAGCAGGTATGCACAGCACGTGCCCTGTCTGTCCTTGCTCGTTGGTCTGCCTACAGAAAACACCCCATCTCCTGAGCTCTCAGCTGTTCTCCTGAAGGGACATGCTATCCTCTGCTGTGACTGCGTGGGAAGCCCATGTCACCCTGTGGTTCCCCATATATTAGGACGTCCATTCTTGTCCTACAGCTAAACCAGGCTCCCTAGCAGCATTATCTGTAACATTTTGGTTTGTATGTGTTCAAATTTTTCTCTCACAACTGTTTCATAACCACTGGGGGAAAACGTTTGTTATCTGTCAAAGCCCCTTAAAATACCAGCAGAGAATTGACATATAGTAGGAATTAAGTAAATATTTCTTGAACAAATTCATAGGTTCCAGTAAATTGACTTTTGGTTTCAGGAATATGCATGGGAAAACATTAGATACTAATTACATAATATATATTGCTATAATTTTAAATGAATGTTAATGATGAAAATTTTAGGCGTTATTCTTTAGTGAATGAATTTAAATTTAATTAAAATTAATGACGGTGAATTGTGCTCTTTTTTTTTAAAGAAATATCTTTCTGCTTTGTGTAGTTTTCTTGGGTCTTTGAACAAAAATGTTTTCTCTTTGTTTAAAGGTTACAGGTGATGTCTGAAAATGTGCAATAGTAGAGAAAAATGAATATACATTTATAATTTCATATAGATCATGAATTCTTTAGTCAAGGTATACTTTCATTTAGAAAGGATTAGATATACAGCAGTAGTTTCTAATGTTACTTTGGTGAGATTTGGATTGTAGGAGGTCTAATGGTAATAAACTCAAATCATTGGCCCTGTTTATTGACATGCATATTGCTGCAGTGTGCTTGGAGTCCTGAATCCTTAATTACCCTGACCAAATGCATAGTAGACTGTCTTAACTATTTAAATATTGCATTTTGTTTCGTTTCTTGTTTGATGGAGATAGCTGTTCTAGTGGATTTCATATACTGATAAAATAGTTGGAAACATAAGCCTGTTATTTATGGAGATTATATCTAATTTAAGGAGCCCGGGTGGCACAGTGGTTAAGAGCTTGGTTACGAACCATAAAGGTCTGCAGTTTGACTCCACCAGCTAGCTGCTCCTCGGAAATCCTATGGGGCAATTCTCCTCTGTCTTTTAGGGTCGCTGTGAGGCGAGATCATCTCAACGGCAACAGGTTTGCAGGTGGCACAGTGGTTAAGCGCTTGGCTGCTAACCAAAAGGTCGAGCGGTTTGAACCCACCAGCTGCTCTGCAGAAGGTAGATATGGCAGTCTGCTTCTGTAAAGATTACAGCCTTGAAGACCCATGGGGCGGTTCTCCTCTGTCCTACAAGGTTGTTATGAGTTGGAATCTACTTGGCGGCAATAGGTTTGGTTTTTGTGGTTTTATGTCTAATTCTGGATACAAAACAACCTAGAAGGTAAGGCTCAAATATGATCCAGGGTAATATAAAAGTGATCACCTGTTCACAAAATAATAAATCCATTTTGCTTTCTTTGCATTAATCATGGCATTGTGGAACATAGTAGACTGAGGTTAACCCATGCCACTCCCAAATCTGTCATACTTGTTTATCCAACAGTGTCTCTGATGTAGGCCCAAGAGTTAACAATATATAAACCTTAACAACCCAAGTATGGCATGCTGATGCCAGTCTAGGATGCTCAACTTTCACTGTTTTATAGCTTACAAACATTGTGGATATACTTCTTAACATACAGCATCGTTAAAAACTTATTGACCATTATTTAACAAGACACGTTAAATCACTAGGTACCAAAAATATACAGTGTTTACAATTCTTTCAGTATTTTTATCTTTCCACAAATAGCATGTTTTTTCTTCAAAAAGAATATTCTTCAGAAAGCGACTTCAGAATTATGGCAAAAATGCTGATTGTTCTGGAACTAGATTTTTAAATGCTGACTTTTTTTTTTAATGCAAAATAGTCACAGGTTTGCTTTTCACTGTTCTTGCAAAGCCACAAACATTGAAACCATTGCATCTTAACTGCTGCAACATCAAATCTTTGCAAAGTTTAAGACACTACATATGAATGGTTTTAAAATATATATTCAAGCTGATATAAAAGAACCAAATATGAATCCTTGATGATTTGATCAATTTTGTCAGCAATGATGTTGGTGATTTGGTTTATATTTAGTAGTTAGATTTAAAAAAAAAATTAACTACAGAATATCTTATTTTTTTTTAATTCCTAAAGAAAAATGCCAGAGCTCAGCTATTTGGAGCTACCTTTTCCTGTGGCATTTTACCATTTATTTTATTGAAAAAACATTGGTTCTTATTGGATGTAGTCATTTTTATGCATGATTTAATACAACAGCTGATTTTCTTGAATATGTTTTCCCCATGATATACTATAAATTTCGCTTACCAAAACCCATAAAACCCATTGCTATCGAGTTGATTTCCACTTTTCTGCCCCATAGGACAGAGTAGAATGCCCCATAGGGTTTCCAAGGCTGTACTTTTTAAGGAAGCAGACTGCCACATCTTTCTCCTGTGGAGCAGCTGGTGGGTTCAAACCACTGACCTTTCAGTTAGCAGCTGAGTGCTTAACCATTGTGCCACCAGGCCTCCTTTAAATTTCCCTTACTCGTTGCCATCAAGTCAATTCCGACCCATAGCAACCTGGTAGGACAGAATAGAACTGCCCTATAGCGTTTCCAAGGAGCGGCTGGTGGATTCCAACTGCTGACTTTTTGGTTAGCAGCTGAGCTGTTAACCACTATGGTACCAAATTTCCTTTTAGTGACCATGAAATTATAAAAATACTAAAAAATTATATTAAATTGAAAAATTGAATTTTAATTGAAGAACATAGAAAAGTGAAATTTTATGGTCTGTAGAAGAACCAGCATGGTGCCTTTATATACGTGTCTCTTTTCCCCAATTATTATTGAACATAAAACCTACAAATAATCATTTAAAATATTTTGATAGGCTGTATTTAGTGGACAGATAAAACATATTAGTCTACCAAAATTATCTCTTTCTATCTACCCTGTAGTTGAAAGAGACTGCACTTATGTGCACTTACGCTATGAGAAATTCAAAGAATCATAGACATTCACATCCCTAAAGGGATATACAATTTAGTTGAGAATAAAAAATATGCTCACATGGAAAGATTACAAGTAGCAATACCAAGTGGACTGTACAGACATCTATTTTAGGCACCATTGCCAACTGTATACTTGCAGACTATTAAATTAATTTTTCAGGATTGAGTATTCTGTGAATTTTGCTTGCCCCTTCTCCTTATGGCTAATATTTCTAATCACTATTATATCATGAGCATTCCATAGGCCAAGAGAAAGCAAAAGTTCAGTTATTAAATCTTTCAAGTCTTTTTTTTTTTTGGTCTAAGAAAACCATAATTAGACTATATGGCAATTAGTTGTATGTTGCAATTGTCACCAAATACTTGAGAAGGGAAGAAGTTAATACGTATTGTACAATTTATAATGATGTTTGAGAATTACCTGTGGATTAATTTTTCCATTTTTTTAAATTGAAGTGAAATTCACATAATATACAATTAACCATTTTAAAGTGTACAATTCAGTGGCATTTAGTGTCTTCACAATGATATCTGTTATCATAGATATAGCCAAATTGTTTCTGAGTTGTTTGAGGGTATAATTTTGCATATTTGTTCTACTGATAGGATGTTAATAATGATAAAGTAAGAGTATGCACCCCACTCCTATTTTCAAGTCAAAGTGTATGGTTTGGGGTTATTTTCTGAAGTTAACCAGCTGTCTTAGTTTCCTAGAGCTGCCACAACAAAATACCACAAAGCTAATGGTTTTAAAGAACAGAAGTTTATTTTCTCCCAATTTTGGAGTCTAGAAATCTGAATTCAGGGAGTCAACAAGGCCATTCTCTCTCTTCTGTCTGTAGGCTCTGGGGGAAAGATCCTTCCTTGTTTCCTTCAGTTTCTGGTAGCCCTGGATGTTTCTGGGCATTCCTTAGCTTGTAGATGTATCTTCACATGGCATATTACTCCTGTGTGTGACTGTTTTCATGTCTGTCCTTTTTTTATGAGACACCACTAAGAAGGGATTAGGATTAGGAACCACTCTAATACAAATTCGTTAATTTAACTGATAACATCTTCAAAGAAGAACCTTGTTTCCCCAAACAGGGTTACATTTGCTGGTGCAAGGGTTAGGACTTCAACATCACATTTTGTGGACACAATTTAATCCAGAACAGCAGCTTTTCTCTATGGTGTTCATTCACCACCATCAGTTTACCTAATAATATGATTTTGTAAGCAATTGCCAAGAGACATTGCATGTTCTTGTCTTGGGTCATTCTACAAGTGATTTCTTTCATTGATTAGTTCTGTCAACAGCTGATGACACCTGATATGTGCAGGGAGTTAAAAAAAACAAAAACAAAAAAACCTGTACTGTCTTCTAGTGACTCTTTAATTTTTTAAAATTTTCCCTTCATGAAATCTGCGCAAATCGGCTCCATGGGGCCAAAGGCTCTTCAAGCTTCCTCACAATCAATTTTTTTTTTCCCTCTTCCCCTAGGATAGTTAGCCTTTTTTAGTACAGACAGCAATAATTAGGTTTTATGTTCATAGGATTCAATAGAAATTCAGATGCTTTTCACTTTGCTCTGAAGAAACATTATCCATAGAAAATTCCCTTTTCTCAGTAAAACA
>NW_004444349.1:275497-278840 GCF_000243295.1 Trichechus manatus latirostris | reverse complement strand
AAAAAACATGGTATAGCGTGCTTTTGAAAACAATGCATGAGGGGATTCTGCGGTTTTGCAAAAACATATATAATGCACGTGTTATTTGCTAAAAATACAGTAACGGCTTTTAACAAATCTTAAAAATATCACTATTAGAAAATGAAATATGCTCAGAATAGTAATTATTTTAAATAATGCTTATTATTTTGATAAAAAAATAATAAAATAGTAGTAACAAAAGTAATGTAAATTCATGTGGAAGTTTGGGAAAATATATAAATTATCTAAAAATCTAAGATGAATATTTTATTCATTTTTTGATAATAGATAGCATTATTATCTGTCTTTGCTTATTGATCTTTTGTATTTCTTCCGTTTTAGCTTGTCCATGCCCTTTGACAATTTTTCTATTGATGTTTACTTCTTATTGATTTGCAAGGCCTATTACAAATATATTTTCACAGGTAGTTATGTTTCCAGGTTGTTTTTAACTATCTCTTCTTATCGTCTGCCATTGCTTTTATGCTCTAAAGCTATTTTCCAAACTGTATATCAAACAAATAACCATCTATGTTTTTTTCTGGATTTCTTATGGTTTTATTTTTTATACTTAACCATTTAATCTCATCAAAATTTATTGCACAAGCACTATGTACTAAATAATCGGTACTTTCCTGTCAATGTGGACTACTAACTCATAAATCCTTGTGAATATTTTGCAGACTTTCTGCCTTCTTAAGTTGACCTGTTTGTCATTTCTGCCATAGCATCACCTGGTTTTAAATAAAGTAGCTTTGTAATATACAATCATGCCCCGGATAACGTCTATTCGGGCAACATTTGACCGAATATACGTCCTTGGTCCCATAAGGTCATAATAGAGTTCAGAAATCCCGATAGGAGAATGGGACGTAGGGAAGGCAACAGCTTCCCACATGCAACACGTGTATCTCATGTCTTTTGTATACAAAGCGGTTGCACTTCCAGGGGTATAATGGTACAGTACTTATATAACCTATAATATAGGTATCTTGATAGTCATTATAAACGCCTGTGTTACTGGCTTATTATGTACTGTACTGTACTTTCAATCATTATTTTAATGTGAACTTCCCCTATTTACAAGTGTAAAGTTTACAGTATACAGTGTATGCTTCGTCTTGTAGGCAGCAGCATCCAATCTCATGTATCCTGTGTCTCTCTGAGTGTTATAGCATTATCTCTTTGTTTAATTTTCTTCTGAAAATATTACCATGAAGTGCATCATGGCTCCCAAACACAGCAATATCAGTGCTAGTGGTAACAGCATCCAGCAAGAGGCAAAGAAGAAGTATTGATTTGGAAGTGAAACAAAAGGTTATTAAACAACACAAAGGTGGAAAATCAGTGCATGCTATTGCTCGTGATTTAGGCATGTTCACACAATGTCCAAGTCACATAAGGTCCTATTTCATAGAACATATCGTGGATGTTAAGTGATACATTACTGTATTTAGTTGATAGGACAAGAACTGTAATGTATTACTGTTTCAAAATTGGCTTTGCTCTTTTCTCACACTTACTTTGCAGATGACTTTCCAAATTATGGTTCCATGTTTCTAAAGAAAATCCCATTATGATCTTGGTTTAAATGACATTAAATTATCAATTAAGAGATTTTACATCACTGATGACTATTGACATCACAAGGAATGTTTCTACACTATTTAAGTCTTCTGTTTTTCCTTCAGAAACATTTCTTTGTTTTCTTCATGTAAGTTCTTTGAATTTCCTGTTCAGTTTATTTTATACATCTTTGGCTAATATTAAATCGAGTTTTCTTTTTATTATAGTTTCTCTCAGGTCAGTTCTGAACCAGAAGAAAAGCTATTGGTTTGTATGTATTTGATTTGTGCTTTGTAATGTATGGTCAGATGGAGGCAAGTGTGTTCTCAGAATTTTTCAATTTATTTTCTAGGGGTTAGCTTGTTTACACTTCTGTGCAAAAAAAAAAAGACAATTTTGAACCCATATTTTTAACTTCTAAATATTTTAAATTGTTTAATTGGCCAGAGTTTAAATACCAACATGGAGACAGAGGATTAGAATCAGGCATCCCAAGTTTTTTCCTTATCTTATGGAAATGGTGTAATGTTTTAACATTAAAAAGATTACTGATTATGGATACTCCACATAAATCTATATAATGTACTGCACATTCCAGTTTAATGATTTTGGAATGGATTTTTTGGCATGGGCTTTTATATTTAATCAAATGCCTGTTGGGCTTACATTGAGATGATTGTGTTTTCTGTTTTGTTTTTTTCCTTGAATTTAGCATTTTATAGGATGAATTATATGAATAACCTTCACAATAGTGATATTTCAGCAATTCTGGAATTGTTTTATTATTCATTTAATACACTGCTGAATTCAATTTGCCATTTTATTTTTGATTTATCAATTCATTCTTAATTTGCTTTTATATACAGTTGAAAAAGCTCATTTTCATTTCAAATATTAATTCATTTTGATAACTTAGAAAAATACATTTTATCATCACATTAACAGCCAGATCTGCTCTGGGTGTGGGAGTATGTAAGGCACTATTTATAATACTAACCCTTCAATGTACTGGATTCATTTTTGAAAAGGAGAGCTATGATTTGATTTTATATATATAAATGAGTGAATTAATGTAATGTGGCTTTTTAGATTCCGTTATACTTAGCTATAGGCTTTTGGAACTTACAGTTGTTTTGGATGAAAACTACTAGTGCAGTTAAAATTATTGAAATAATGTGAAATTTGAAATGGGCATTGGAGAGATTCTTCTTATTTATTTATCTAGGGAAACCAGACTGTCCTGCAGTCTGTTAATCCTGCAGTCTGTTAATCTTTGTTTTACCTACATCAGCTCAAATGCGAATACGGAAGGCTCTCCCCTTGCAGGCACAGATATACACAAATATTAGTTGTTGACAACATAGCTGGTTATATACTGGTCCTCTCTCTACTTAAGAAATCTCTGAAATAATCCACTGCCCAAAAATCATATGTGGAGTTAACAACTTAGTCTTTGGAGTCAGACTACAAAGCACACATTGCAATGTTGTTGTTGTTGTTAGGTACCATGCAGTCAATTACAACTCATAGCGACCCTATGTGTAACAGAAAAAAACTCAGCCTGGTCCTGCACACCATCCTCACAGTCGTTGCTGTGTTTGAGACCATTCTTGCAGCCACTGTGTCAGTCTATCTCGTTGAGGGTCTTCCTCTTTTTCACTGACTCCCTACTTTACCAAGCATAATGTCGTTCTCCAGGGACTGGTCCCTCCTGATAACATGTCCAAAGTATGTAAGACAGAGTCTCACCATCTTC
>NW_004444349.1:271618-273189 GCF_000243295.1 Trichechus manatus latirostris | reverse complement strand
CAGAATGCTCCTTAGAAGTGAGGATGGCGAGACTTTGTCTCATGTACTTTGGACATCTTATCAGGAGGAACAGTCCCTGCAGAAGGACATCACACTTGGTAAAGCAGAGGGTCAGTGAAAAAGAGGAAGGCCCTCAAGGAAATGGATTGACTTAGGTGCTGCAACAATGGGCTCAAACATAGCAATGATTCTGAGGATGGCGCAGGACCGAGCAGTGTTTTGTTCTGTGTACATGGGGTCATTATGAGTCAAAACTGACTCGACTTCACCTAACCACAACAACAAATGTGTGTGTGTATATATATATATATACTATTAAAGTTATTTGTCAACATGGGATCCTCTGTAAATCAGAAACTAAACAACTGAAGAGTAAATATTCATAATTCTTTTGTAAGTGGCTGTTAATGATATTGGGTCTTCATATAGGAAATATGCAAAATGTACACAAATATTTTTATAGAATGTTTGTAGTTTCTCAAATAGGTGGATTTTTAGTTTTTAGTGATATGAAGTATTTGATAAAAGGCTTTAATATTTGTATAGGGCTTATGAACTCATGTTAGTTTATGCTTATATTATAATTAAGGGTATTGCTTTCTACCTACAATTAATTTTGCATCTGAGACATCGAGTATTTAGGCTTAAATGATATTGATTGTCATAAGCAGATAGAACTAAAATAAATTTCCTTATAACTTGAAATGACATAATGGAGGCTGGTAAATGTTGTTCTAATCAGTTTCTGAATGTCCATTTGAAGGAAAAACAAAATGGCATACAGAAAATTTAAGTGTTATAAATATGATTTCTGTTCAGTTTTTAAAAGTCCATGGAAAATTTAAAGTTTCTGCATCTTTAAATTTCAAAAATAGCATAATAACAGTGTATTTATTTGTGGAGAGCCTGAAACTCACAATGTAATATATGGTTCAAGGATATTTAAGAGAGAGAAGCCCTTGGGAAATTGAAAATAACTTGCTCAAGTTCTGTTGATAGCCTTGTTATATTCCAGCTGTGCTTAATAATGCTATCAACAAGGGCATATTTTCTCCTCTCAAAAATTGACTCAAATATATTGGATTGTTATCACAATCAAGTCCATCTACTTGAATACAACCACAATCTCATCCAAATTAAGCATATTATAAAAGTATCTTGTACCACCTACTTGTTTTCTTAAGAACCAATATGACTATATACACACACACATATATACATATATTCTTATATATATATAATAATTCTTACCTCAGAAAATGCAGAAGTCAGAGGAACATATATTTTCAATTGGAATAATTTCAGTGTTATTCATGAACATATTGTATGATATTTGGTGATTAGATTCTAACTTTAAAATAAAAGCATTTTAGTCATCATAAGTAGCTTCAATTGTTTCATTTAATATCTTATGTGTTAAATATAGAGTAATTTTAGTGTTAGAGAGAGTTGACACCTTATCATTCATTCAACACTTCGAATATCTAGCATGTGCCAACTGTGCTATGTGTTTTATTATAAAAGTAAGATAGACACAATCTCTAACCTCACAGAGCTTAGAATCCAGTGGA
>NW_004444349.1:270178-271327 GCF_000243295.1 Trichechus manatus latirostris | reverse complement strand
AACGAGGTGCTAAGTTAGGGAAGAGAAGCAGGTAAAATCTGATGCCGGCGAGATGATGTCCTGGGCCCCCGTGATTCCTCTGCATGAAACGTTTTTGATGGCACTTGCCAGCTAATAGTCCTCTCAGGGAATTACCCTTGGCTGGAAAGAGCCTCCTTACCAAGGTCGCACCCCTTCCTAGACAGCTTTGTCATTTAAGGGGGTACAAAGGACTGTTCTTGCCCCACTGTTCATTCCAGCTTCAGAATTCCCAGAGAAGCAGCTGAATCTTGTTATCCCTGTGCCGCAGTCCTACTTCTGCCTCTGTCCAATCCTGCTGCATCTTTTTCCCCACAGCTGTTGGACTCCCTCATAAACTTCTTGCATGGATTAGAGTGGAATTGTGTGCAGGTGAGATATGAGACTGGCTAAGAAAGCTGGGACCGAGTAGAGCAGGGAATACTTAAGGCATGCTAAGGAATTTAACTTTTTTCCTGAGGTCAGAGGAAAAACAAGGAGTTACTATCTTAGCAATGATAAGATCAAACTTACATTCAGAAAGATCTGGTTATAGTCAAGGTTCCAAGTGGCCGTGTTGGCTCCCATCTCCAGAGGTTTTGGTCCATTAGTCCGGGCTGGGACACAAGCATCATGTATTAGAAATTCTCCAGGTGATTCTAACTTTGCAGCAAAGATTGAGGACCACTAGGCACAAGTGGAAAGAAATGGAAGACGTAGGAGTAGACATGCAGTCTAGCCAAGAGGCTATTGAGGTACTAAAAGAGGACTCTGATCGTCTCCCTGGACTCTTTGGCAGTGTATTTTTAGTCTGGATTGGCATATAAGTATGGCTGAAAACCATGCATTACCTGCATGAATGAAATAACAAATGAGCATAATGAAAGTTTTCAGGCCCCTATTCTATATAACAGAGTGCAAGTGAGAGGTCCAAACTCTTTTTCCCCAAGCAATTGTTCAGATTACTTAGATGCTGGTACATAGTGACTGCTGTTTTTTGTTTTTTGTTTTTTCCTTTTACTCAGAGAACCAAAAGAAGGGGAAGTAAAATGAAAAAAACAACAACAAAAAAAAAAAATCACATCCTGACTAGCAAGAATAAGGCATCTAGATTGGGGTTCACATTCATTTGGATAAGCTGTTGAAGAGAAA
>NW_004444349.1:268972-270078 GCF_000243295.1 Trichechus manatus latirostris | reverse complement strand
TTTATACCATATTTAGATACGTGTGCGTCCTGACTGTATCTCATATGTATCTCATATACAAATATAAGTTGGTTCTTATGATGTGGACTAAATAAAATAATGTCTCCTTAGATTTGTTTCCTTTTAATAACATGCATTAGTTACCAATTAAATCTACAAATAATAAGGTTCTGTAACAATAAGCAATATATTTTCATCTATTACCCTGACTCTGTGATATTTAAACTTTTCTAAAGAATTGCAAATATGGCTATTAACTCTACAGCTAAGCCATAAGTTACAAATATAATTTAGCACTCATAGAGCATTTTGTGTCTCTAAAGAACATACAAATATTAAGTTAAATCCATAATGGTTACTCACCAAAATTGTAGATGGAATTACAAATTCTTTTTCTATTTTTCAGGCCCCATGGGGAACAGAGAGATAAGTGACTCACAACCAGTGGGGAGCGCATCACGCCTACACAGTTTTTGCTTAAAGCCATGCACCCTTGGCCAAGCAATGCTTTGTAACTAGTTTCTGACATTCTTTCTGCCCACATCCAGTGCCCTGTAATTGCTCAAAGCTAAAATGTTCAGAGAAAATACTTTCTTTTTTGTTGAAAAATGGCTTAATTTTGTTTTATAAATCAGGTTTTTACAAGCCCTCCATATAGTCCCCTGTATATGAAAGTGATTCTGCACAGAGTGAACACTCCTGATAGATACGGCTATTGCTTTTGCTCATCATTCTAGGGAAATAAATAATTTAAATGAAATAAATAGACATGCATACCTAGTTTTACAGGCCCAATGTCCAAACAATTCCCTACTTTCGTTTAGGTAAGAGAAAGACTAGAAAGGCCAATCTAGGCAGCAGTGAAGAAGTGGTCAGAAAGACAAATAGAAATGAAACCATATTGTGTTCTTTAAATTAATGGGAAATACATCCAGAGGCCAAGACAAAAATGTATAAAAGAAAATTAATAGTACAAGGAGTGTAATAATTTAAAACATGGAAATAAATAGTAATAATAAAAGCACTGATTCAGAAATGGTAAGAAAGACACTGCTCAAGGAAGATTTAAATTTTTGTGAATTTTTTTGGAGAAGCTAATTTACCAA
>NW_004444349.1:251734-252570 GCF_000243295.1 Trichechus manatus latirostris | reverse complement strand
GCGTGGTGCTTCTGCCTACAGCACCATTTTGCTGGAACTCTCCACATCACATCTATTCTTGAGATAGCCTCTCAATTCAGGTGGTATATATTCAAGGTTGTACTTTGGCGCTTATGGACTTAATTTTCTTCAGTTTCAAGTTGAACTTGCATATAAGCAATCGATTATCTGTTCCGCAGCTGGCCCTTTGCCTTATTCTAATGATAATTCGTCTTCTCCATTGTCTCTTTCCATGGATGTAGTCTGTTTGGTTCCTTGTATTCTGTCTGGTGAGGTCCATGTGTACATTCACTGTTTATGCCACTGGAGAAAGTATTTGCAGTGATTAAGTGCTTGGTCTTTCAAAATTCTGTCATGTGATCTTCAACGTTATTTCTGTAACCAAGGCCATATTTTCTGACTACTGATACTTCTTCATGTTTCCAACTTCCATATTCCAAACACCAGTAATTATCAATGCATCTTGATTACATGTTTAGTCAATTTCAGACTTCAGAAGTTGGTAAAAATCTTCAGTTTCTTCATCTTTGATATTAGTGTTTGGTGCATAAATTTGAATAATAGTTGTATTAACTAGTCTTCCCTGTAGGTGTATGCATATTATCCTATCACTGACAGTGTTGTACTTCAGGATGGATCTTGAAATGTTTGTTTTTATGATGAATGTGACGCCATTCTTCTTCAATTTGCCATACCCGGCATAGTAGACCATATTATTGTCCAATTCAAAATGGCCAATACCAGTCCATTTCAGCTCACTAATGCCTAGGATATTAATCTTTATGCATTCAATTGCATTTCTGATAAGTTCCAGTTTTTCTAGATTTCTACTTTGT
>NW_004444349.1:248900-251042 GCF_000243295.1 Trichechus manatus latirostris | reverse complement strand
TTACTCGGAAGTCCATATGGATCTCTTCTAACCATCTAATTTCTCTTTTCAAATTGCAAATAATTGACCCCTTTAAATGAGCATCCATTTTAGATGCCTACAATTTTACATATGCAGCCGTTACAGGGGATATTGGATTTCAGATGACGGCATCAAACTGGTTCATGGGATCTTGGTGTATGAACTTCAGTGCCTTTGTCATTTATTGTAACTTGTATGTGCAGAAAAAACTGGAGGGGGAATCTCATTATTTTCTCATCACAAGATTCACAAAAGACAAGTGTAGGGTGGTTAAGGCCATAGCTTTGAGAATTAAAGAAGAAATCCATCTCTCCTTGGAAAGTAAAATGGGGAGATGGCAGTGAATTAATGGATTAAAATTGTCAACTTGTGAAGTCTTGGAAAAATAAAGCCTAATAATAACATTAAAGCCAGCCAGGTGATATTGTTTTGATGAAATGAAAAGTGCAGGAGTAGTTTACACTTAGGTATTTCCATAAGCAATTGGCATAGCCTCTCTGAGACTGAATTGGGAAAAGATTACCTTCGACCAAGGATTGTTGTGTGGACTAAGGGAGCAAGAAGTTATGTAAGAATTTAGCCCCTGGTAGGTATTAGGCAAATATTAATTCTTTTCACCTTAAACTGATTTTGGAAAAAAAAAAAATCTTTATATTAGTAAAACAGTTTATTTTCTCCTTAAAGTTAAATCTAGTTTTCATCTTTTTTAGAATAGAAAGTAAAAGATACTCTGTGAACATAATTAGGATACGTTTGTCTACTGCTGTAGATAAAATTGAATGTATTTTCTCACATCACAGAGAGTCCCAAGGCCGGCCAGTCTTGAACTGGTTACTTCTACTGCTTCAAAGTGTCATCCAGGATCCTGTTCTTTCTGTCATTCAGCTCTGCTCCCCCAGGTGTATAAGGAGGCTTTGCCTCTGGGCTCAGATTGCTGTTGTAGCTCCAGGCATGTGTCTTCCTTATACATTTTTTAAGTGTTAAAAAAATTCTAGATCATCTCCTCCCACACAAAAAGACTTCTCACATCTCTTTGTTCAGTTCAGTTACATATATCTTCCCAAAACAGTCACTGTCAAGGGTAGAGGTTACTACAATTAATTGGCTTATACCAGTGGTCTTCAAACTTGAGGCTAAATCAGAATCACCTGGAGAGCTGTTAAACCCAAGATTGCTGGGCCCCAGCCCCTTGAATTTCTGATTCAGTAAGTCTGGATTAAAGTTCCCAGCCGATGCTGATGCTGATGCTGCTGGTTTGGGGACCACTCATTGAGAACAATGTTGTTATTGTTGTTAGCTACCTGAGTCCTTGACTCATGGCGACCCTATGCACAACGGTATCACCTGTTGCGATCTATGGGTTTTCACTGGCTAATTTTTGGAAATAGATCGCCAGGCATTTCTTCCTTGTCAGTCATAGTCTGGAAGCTCTGCTGAAACCTGTTCAGCAGCATAGCAACACACAAGCCTCCACTGACAAATGGGTGGTGACCGCACCCGAGGTGCCTTGGCCGGGAATTAAACTGGGGTCTTCCACATGAAAGGCGAGAATTCTACCATTGAACCACCACTGCCCTCAGATTTTAATTAATATTCACCTCCTAGATCTGAGAGTAAGTTGACTTTCCTGAGCAAATAGCCAAGCAGTGGAGCATGAATTTTGGGCTCCACCTACAAAGATGACACATGTTGGGGATGGGATTTGCAGTAACAAGCACAAACAGCAGTGTTTCTCTGTGTGCTGCTTTCTTTGTTTCTTTCTTGCTGACTTGGCATATATATATGTATATGTCCATGTTTCAATCTCAAAGTTTTTAACTACTTAAAACCAGTCTAAGTGAATTGTACATGCTTAATAGCAAAGCATTGACTATCTTGAGAAATAGTCTTGCTAAATCATACAGGTATTTAAGTAGTTGTAACTAGGTGCATAATTCCTGAGGAAAAGCTGTCATTTTGCAGGATTGTTATAATGCTGCCATTAAGCTCTGCATTATCTTTGCAGTAAATTCTTTAAGTTTGATAGAGGAGGGAAGATCTTTTTTAAATGCTCCATCGTTATTCCAAATAATAGGATTGAGTTCCGTATTACATGTTTCTTTGTAAAAGGATATGGTATAT
>NW_004444349.1:247219-248443 GCF_000243295.1 Trichechus manatus latirostris | reverse complement strand
CGGTCCTGCCCTCCAGTTCTCTCCCCATGTCCTCAGGACTTCAGCCTGTTCCAGTTTGAGTGCACGGGTTTCACAAAAGGAAGGAGCCTGCCCATAACCAATGGTGCCAGATCAAAATTCACTTTGTATCAGCATTTCTGTGTAGGAACTCGTGCTTCACACTGTTTGACACTTTGCTTTACTTAATAGAATATTTTGGAGAGTCTTTATACCAATATACAAAGATCTGCCTTATTATAATTCATGGTTTGCTAGAGTTTTATTTTTTTTTAATCACCGTGTTATGATGTTATGGATTTTTAGTTTCTAATCATTCACTATGAACAAAAATATAAAGTTAATAACTATCCTTAACACATACAACATTACACACAACTATGCATACATCTAGAGAGTGCAATCCTGGGGGAAGAATGGCTAGGTCAGAGATTATGTGCATTTTAAGTTTAAAGGATAGCGCCAGTATTTCTCCATGCATGAGAAAATAATTTTCTGTTTCTCTACTTTTTACCAGCAGATTATATTATCACACTTTACCTTTGCCAGTCTGCCCCATGAAAAATAGTATTTCAACATGTTGGGGTTTTTTTAATTTCAGTTTTTTAATTTTTTAACTATATTTTTGATAATTATAGATTCATACACAGTTGTAACAAATAATACAGAGATACCTGTGTACTCTTGGCCCAGTTTCTGCAAGGGTGCTATCTTGTAAAACTGTAGTACACAGTCACAATGAGGTTATTGACACTGAGAGTGTACAAAGTCATCTCCATCATCACAAGGCCCCTCCTATTGCCTTCTTACAAACATATCTACTGCCTCCCCCTCCCCGCCCCGTCCTTACCTCCTGGCAACCATAAATCTGTTCTCCATTCTGTATTTTTGTCATTTCAAGAATGTTATATAAATTGGAATCATTTTCCCTTATTTTGAGTGACACTGAGTACCTTTCCCATGCTTAAGAGAGATTTTTTATCCTATGAACGCTGTCCTTTCAAATTTTATATCAAGTCAGTTTACATGTACTTGATATAGCTCTTCATACAGTACGTAAAGGAATGGTCTGTTTTTTGCAAGATTTTCTGTGTGGGACATACTATTTTATTTTCTTTGCACACCTTGTATATTTAGTGTGATTAAATCTGTCATTGTTTTATCATCTCATAATTTGGGATCATACTTAGAAAAGCCTTGCCTACTTGGTGATTTATATATATATAT
>NW_004444349.1:237576-246669 GCF_000243295.1 Trichechus manatus latirostris | reverse complement strand
CTGTTCCTTCACCACAGCATAGACACTTTATTCCAGATCTCTGAGCCAGATTCAGGTGGTTTCACAAAGGGCACCAAGTGTCTGCATGACTGTTGCAGTACAAAACCATTTTTCTTCAGAAAAATACCAGTAAATTTTAATACTTCCGCTGACTTGGTAGATGAACAGCATTTTTGCATTTGTTTTTATTTTATTTTACATAATAAAAGTATTTGAATAAATACTTTAATAAATATATTTATTTATGGATATTAATTCCTGTTTTGGAAAGCTTACAAAAATGCTTATTTGTGTAAGATGGAAAATTGATCATTTACTCCACAACAACAAGGGTGCATTTTGTTTTAGCCATTTTGGCCACACATAAATATATCTTTTATTTGTAGTCATATACAAATCATAATATTTAACTACAGAAATGTAGAGATGACTCATCTGGATTCTTCTTCAACTGCTTTTCTTCTTTGTCAAACAAGTCGCCAGTCTTCTGACATTATCAGTAAATTATAAATAATGGAATCCCGGTTTTCTTTTTAAAGGAACTGTTGGAACTTCAACACGCCTACTATAAACTGAACAAGCGATATCAGGCAAGAAAGGCAGAACTGACTCGTGCCAACAGCCAAGTGGACCAAAATGAGGCAGAAGTGAAGAAACTGAGATTTCAAGTAGAAGAACTAAAACGGGGACTCAACCAGAAGGAAGATGAGGTATTTTATAAGTAAATGCATGCTGGGCAACTTCAAAATAGTGTTTTATGACATATATTTTTCTTCTTTCTTAAGATATAGCATTAATTGCAATAATAACTTCCACAGGTTAATCACAAAAAATAAGAAATTGTAAGTGTAAGGAAAGAGAAAAAATATTACATGAACAACCTGAACATCCTTGTGGCGCCTGTAGTTTATTTTCTTATTTTGTTTTTAATTATATATGTGCTCCATAGCTTCAACCAGCATGGTCGTGTATAGGGGTGTGTGTGTGTGTGTGTGTGTGTGTAAATATAGGCATGAGATCATTAAAGCTCGATGTTTCAAGTTTTAAGCTTTAAGCTTATATATCAGAAGATTAGGATGTGTCTTCTCCCTGCAGTGCTCTCTACGGATCTCATGTTGTTGTGAAAGGTAAGCTTGCTAATGGTTTATGGAGTACTTCAGAAGTTTCTGGAAGGTAAAGGGCTAGTGTGATGTCCTGAGAGTACACCTGCAACTCTGGGTTGATTTCACTGCAATTACAAACAACAAAGAAATTTTTTAGATTTTTTTTTCTGAAGGAAACAGTTTCAAATGTCTGTGTGATTGTGAGGCTGCCGCCACATGACAGCAGCAATTTCAGATGGTGTTCCAGTCATTGCATCAGCTCCTGCTGAACAACTTTTGGAGCAAAAAGCATTAGCTTCCTGGCTAGAAAGACTGTTTCCAGATAATGTCAAACAGTTAGGAATTAAAAAAAGAAAAGCTGAATTATTTTTCCGTGTGTTAATTTAATAACCAAACACATTTTACATTTTGTGATTTAGGTTTTAGTCAGAACCCTTCCAATCAAACGAACTAGATTTTTTTCTCTAATAGCATCACATGAAAACAGAATCATTCAGCCAGTGAGGCTCATGCATTGTTCTCTGCTCTTCCTCGTGCTGACTCATTGGGAGAGATTTCTTCTTTGATATATCTCTTTTTTATGAAGATATGTATGACCTTTTTAATGATGTACATGTGTATTGGGGCTGTACTATGGACTAGCAAGTCAGAGGAAGAATAGAGTAGAAATTTTCAAGACAATGTTCTGGATTTTTGTTGCACATTCGCCATTGTTCCTGCTAATAATTTTAACGTGCAAGTATTTGTTGGGCGGTGAGGTGAATAAACCTCTGCGTTTGTCAATATGGGCTTTAAGAAATTGCTTGGGACTGAATCATTTGAGAGGAAATGGTTAAATCACTTAGGGCTCATGGATTAATGAGGTATTAGTGCCCAAAGATCTGATTCAATCAGCTAATTTGTAATTTAAAAAAAAAATGAGCTGTGGTCTTTGGAAGGTCATACTATTTGCCCCTCCTGTCAGAGGATTATACTTTCCATAACATCACATCCTATAGAGTCGCTGTGAGTTGGAATCAATTAGACGGCAATGGGTTTTTTTGGGGGGAACATCACATAGGGCTTGTGCACATGATATTTGCTTGGCCAGTGTCAAATGAGCATAAATAACAAGTGCCACTTACCAACACAGGGCTCTGCCAGGTCTCATGTCCTGAGGCAGCATGTCCAAATTAAGCATCATTCACTCCACATGGATCCTGCAATGAAGAGGACATGGCGCAGAGCCTTTGCTGGCCCACAGTGGAATTCACTGTGAAAGGTGAAAGTCAGCCTCTGTTGTTGTAAGCCACTCAGATTTTGAAATTGTTTGTTACTGCCTGGGCTTTGCACCAGCTTGTTCTGGTTCAAACCCCTGCTGAGAATTTACATTTCTATCCCAGATATACTAAATCAGAATCTACATTTTAACAAGATTCCCAGGTGATTCTTATGTATAATAAATTTGAGAACCAAATAGCATTGCCTGGGAATTTGTTAGAAATGCAAATTTTCAGCAGGGGTTCGAACCAGAACAAACCTGGTTCAAAGCCCTGGTTATTGCGTCATAACTTAGTTAAAGCTGACTGGTATGAACATTAAGAGCAAAACAAACAAACAAACAAAAACATTCCTTAAACTTTAATTAGCTTTCAGCCTGGGCTTAAAGAGACTGACTTCTCAAGATTTGAAAAGATCCTGTTTCCCCAAACTTCTATGGGCAGGGAATAGGCTGAGTATGCTGTGAACACCTAGGGAGAGCATAGTCTCCATTGCCGTCTTCAGATATGGCAAAGGTATATATAATAAAATAGAAAAAAACCTTCTAGAAAGCATAGTAAGGAACAATAGAAACCCACATACTAAGCAACCACTCTCAGGTAGCAGAACCTGGGACAAGTCAAGGAACATTCCCTGGAAAGTGCAGGAGCCCATTGCAACCTCTGCCCAGTTAGATTTCAGAAATATTTTCTATTTCCCCATTCTATATGCAAGTGTGTATTGTAATTTTTGGTCCTATTTTTGTGATGAGGAGCTCCAGTGGTGCAGTAGTTACGTGCTCAGCTGCTAACCAAAAGGTTGGCAGTTTGAACGCACCAGCTGCTCTGTGGAAGAAAGATGTGGCAGTCTGCCTCTTTATAAAGATTGCAGCCTTGGAAACCCTATGGGGCAGTTCTGCTCTGTCCTGTAGGGTCACTATAAGTTGGAATCGACTCAATGGCAGTGGGTTTGGTTTTTGGTTTTATTTTCATGATAGTATATTGGGTGTATGAGTATATGTGGGGTGAACTACATAGATCTCTGGAGCAAGAAAAGACATATCTAGGTCTAATATAGAGATTATTATATGAGATACTGGAATTTGAGACTGATGCTGCAATTGGAGGGTCTTTTGGGTAAATATCCCTTGGAGAAGTGGTGAAATATTTGTAGTGAAGAAAACAAATTTTTTTTCTTCTTGTTTTTATTGTACTTTAGGTGAAAGTTTGCCGAGCAAATTAGTTTCTCATTAAACAATGTACATATTGTTTTGTGACACTGGTTGCCAACCCCGTGACATGTCAATACTCTCCCCTTCTCGACGTTGGGTTCCCCATTTCCACTTGTCCAGCTTTTCTGTCCCCTCCTGCCTTCTTGTCCTTAACTTGGGATGGTGTGCCCTTTTAGTCTTGTATACATGGCTGAACTACATGTGTTATTGTTTGTGTTATAGTAAGGAATGACTTCAGTACAGAGTTAAAAGGGTGTTTGGGGGTCATACTCTTGAGGTTTCTCCAGTCTCTGTCAGACAAGTAAGTCTGGTCTTTTTTTTTCTGTGAGTTTGAATTTTGTTCTACATTTTTCTCCAGCTCTGTCCCAGACCCTCTATTGTTATCCCTGTCAGAGCAGTAGGTGGTGGTAGCTGCCCACCATCTAGTTGTGCTGGACTCAATCTGGTGGAGGCTGTGTGTTAGTTGTGGTCCATTAGGCCTTTGGGCTAATATTTTCCTTGTAACTATGGTTTTCTTCATTCTCCCTTGCTTCAGATTGGGTGGGACCAGTAGACATATCTTAGATAGCCTCTCACAAGCTTTTAAGACTTCAGACGCTATTTACCGAAACCAAAAAAGTACCAAACTCATTGCCGTTGAGTCAGTTCTGACTCATAGCGACCCTATAGTGCTCAGCAAAGTTAGGATGTAAAACAGTTTCTTTATAAACTACGTTTTATACTAATTGAGCTAGATGTTCCCCGAGATCGTGGTCCCCAGCCTTCAGCCCAGTAAATCGATCCCTCAGGGAGTTTGGATGTGTTTATGAATCTTCTATGACTTTGCCTTGGTCAAGTTGTGCTGGCTTCCCCAGTATTGTGTACTGCCTTACCCTTCACCAAAGTTATCACTTATGTATTGTCTAGTGAGTGTTTTTCCCTCCCCAGCCCTTCCTCCCTCTTAACCATCAAAGATTGTCTCTTTCTGTGTGAAAACATTTTCATGAGTTTTATAATAGTGGTCTCATACAGTATTTGTCCTTTGGCGGTTGACTTATTTCACTTAGCATAATACCTTCCAGATTCATCCATGTTGTGAGATGTTTCACAGATTCATCATTGTTCATTATCATTGTATAGTATTCCATATGTACCATAGTTTGTTTATCCACTCATCTGTTGATGGGCTCTTAGGTTGTTTCCATCTTTTTGCTATTGTGAATAATGCAGCAATCAACATGGGTGTGCATATGCCTATTCATGTGGTGGGTCTTACTTCTCTAGGATATATTTCTAGGAGTGGAATTGCTGGATCGTATGGTATTTCTATTTCCAGCTTTTTAAGGAATCACTATATCATTGAGGAAAACAAATATTTTATAATTTAGACTATGTTATATTTTATGTGTGTATTTGTGTATATTTTTAATATTTGCTTCCCTTTTCTGTGGTAGGAATATACTTCCCAAACATTAACAGCAGGTATAGTCCTGTGACTTGTTTGGCATCTCAAATTTGTGCTGCTTTCCAACAGAACTTATATAATCCATATAGAGAAGTATTTGGCTATATTTCATATTTGAAGACTGAAAATAGGTACATGGAAATATATGCTCAAACACTCAAAATATTTCAGCATTATCCACCTCTACATCCAATCAGTCGATCATTAAGAGAGGACTGGCCCGTGCGTTTATCAGTTCATAATGGGTACTGTCATCTCTTTGGATTGCGGTTGTCAGGTCTTCAGTTTTCTCTTATTAAAGGTCATCACTGTTTTGGGAATGAAAATATTTATCATGGAAATAAGATTTTGCATCAGATGGCAATCAACCTTTCCACTATTTGACCTATCATAAAAAAGCAAAGAAAATTCTGTCAGTTACCCTCCTGAGCTTTTCAATTTTACAGTAGCAAATTCTTCAAATTGCAATTAATTAAAATTGGTGTTAATTAAAACTGTCAGAGACAAAGTTTTCAACTCCCACAGTCAACAGATTAAGAATAAATGAAAATGAGATATTAATTCCTTGTTCTGTAGAAATAACAGACATATTTGTGTCCATAAGAGAAAATTCAGGGTCTGATATAAAGAAATGAGCAGCTTAAAAAGAATTCCTTTTTGGATGAGTAGCTTTTCTTAAAGTAAATTTGCAAAATCTGATTTCATGTATTTTTTTTAAGGTAAACATTAATTCCTAATAATTTCATTGAAGTCTTTCTGTGACTATGTATTACATAATGGCAAAATTTAATTGAGATTTCTTTACCATAGTGCAGGAGCAATTACATATATAATCATATTAAAATACCAGAATAACTCACTGCTTTCATAAATATGATGGAAAAGTGTCCTAATGAATTATATTAAGGAGCCCTGGTGGCACAAACGGTTAAGCGCTCGATTGCTAACTAAAAGGCTGGCAGTTCAAACCCACCCAGCGGCTTCACAGGGGAAGAACCTGCTGATGTGCTTCTGTGAAGTTTAGAGCCTGGGAAACCCTGTGGGGCGTAGTGACACGTGGGGTCACTGTGAGTCGAAAATAACCCGACAGTACCCAGCAACAACAATGAGCAAAGTTGTAAGAGACAAAAACATATGTTAACTGAACTCCCAAGGTTATTTCTCTAGTACCTAAGAAGGAGGGTGTATGATATTAAAAATCTACAAACACACACAAGTGCTGCACTCTGTAGAACTAGTGTCAGGAAGGTTAAAGGACTGAATGAGATAAGATTTGCCAAAGAACATCTTAAAATCTGTGAAACAGTGTAACACAAAGAAGGATAAAGGGAAAGAGCTAACTCTAACCCCACCATTGTAATATATTGCTTCAATGTATTGGCTTCAAATGTCTAGGTATTTTTATATACGTTTGCAAATAAATTATACTCTGCTTTATTGATTATCATAGGCAGTTTTCGTGTTCCTATGCAGTTTTCATAGTTGGAATTTTAAGAGATGGTGAATATTTATTTCCTTGGATATACAATTATTTAATCAACCAATCTTCCCTTATTGGTAGTCATTTGGGTTTTTTTTCCAACATAACACTGCTATGACTATTTTTATGTATATCCCTTTTTCCCATTGAGATATATATATATATGTACATATATGTGTGTGTAGTGTGTGTATACATACCCACAATACATATATACACACACACACATATATACACATATATATAGTTTTTCAAGTGTGATTTCTTGGCTAAAGAATATGCATATAATATGCCTCTTCACGAATACAGTATTATAAACTTTTTTCCTAAAAAGTGGCCACTAGGTTATAAAATGGAGCCCTGCTGGCGCAGTGGTTAAGAGCTACGGCTGCTATCCAAAAGGTCAGCCATTCAAATCTGTCAGCCACTCCTTAGAATCCCTATGGGATAGTTCTACTCTGTCCTATAGGGTCTCTATGAGTCGGAATTGATTCAGTAACAACGAGTTTGGTTTTGGTTTAGTTTATAAAATGTTCTGCTTTATTGATACTCAGACACATGGGAAAATACTAAAATTTGAATGGTAGTTATTATATCACCTGACAGTCAGATTTGTTATTATCTCCTGACTTTAAGTTAAAACAACTGGTACATATGGGCCGGGGAGAGACATACATTATTTACATCCCAAGTTATAAATGAGAATAAAAGGTTGTTGTATCTTTGTTTCATATGAAATAAGTGGAAAGCATTTCTTCTAGAACTCAAACTAATGCTTCTTAATTCAGTCCCACTCAACAGACATTTATGGAACACCTGTGTAGTGGGTACTTTTGACGAAGTCAGGGAGAAAAACATAGAAGTGCCACCTGCAGGATGCATTTAGCTCAACCCAGAAGTTCAGAGATGACTTCCTGTGAGAACATCTTCGCTTCCAGCTGAGCTTTTAAGAAAGATTTTCTTGAGGGGAAAGAAGCGTTTTCCTCACAAAGGGAGAAGATGGAGGAATGAAACAGCACTGTTTCTCTTGGGGAAGTTCAAGCAGCTTGTTACTGCTGAGGGTAAAACATCTTTACACTGGTTGACTCTTCTGGTTGTGATTGTTGTTGGGTACCATTGAGTCGATTTTCAACTCATAGCAACCCTACAGGATAGAGTAGAACTGCCCCATAGAGTTTTCTTGGCTGTAATCTTTATGGAAGTAGATCACTAGGTCTTTCTCCCATGGAGCCCCTGGATGAGTTTGAACCACTGACCTTTTTGTTAGCAGCTGATCACTTAACCATTGCACCACCAGGGCCCCTTTTTTAAAGGTGTCCAGTTCTAAAAGAGACATTGAAAAATTGAGGTATTCTTTAAGTCTATTACTCATTCATTTAAAATTTATTTATTGAGCCTTTACTCCTATCTAAGGTGCTTGGGATAGCAAAACAGACAACACATTCCTTCTCTCATGGTGCTTGCATTCTGGCAAGGCTAGTGGGACAACAAGCAATAAACATAGTAAAGAAGCTGAGCATATAGTATTTTTAAAGATAATGATGAATGCTATGGAAAAATATAGAGCACAGTAATTGAAGTCAGGAGTTCCTGGGATGGATGTTGGGTTTCAGTTTTAGAGTGAGAGGGTCCAGTGGGCTCATGGAGATAATATTTTACCAAAGACGTAGGGAGGTGAAGGAGATGTCTTTGCAGAAAACTTGGGGAATAATATTCAGGGCAGGTTGGCAGAGTTAACAAAGACTATGGAAATCAGATTATAATAAGAATAGTTGTAGTTGGTCTGTTCAGCTTGAAGATTATTTAAAAAACAAAAATGCAAGAATCATAGTAGCCATTGTTCAGTATTGGCATGGTAAATTTGTTTATTTAATGCCTCTGTTATGCCACTAACCCAAACTCGTCATGCTAATTTACAAAAAAATAAATTATTATTTATTTTTGATTATACATTGTTAATATCTAAAACTTAATTTAGGTTTTATGTAAAATAAATGAAATTAAATGTATAAAATTATTTACAGATAAAGACAGTCTGTAACTTTATAATAATCATATTTTAAACTGTCAACATACTAATTAACTCTGTTTTGGATAAGCATTGATAATTAAGAACGATATAACTAGTGATGATAAAAATGTAATCATCCAATGCCCTGTGTTCTTTACTGATTCAGAAGTAAGGTAAATGAATAATTTCTTTTATAAGGCTCAGCACAAAGCTTGTTCCTATGAGATGGAGCTCCCATATGTCTAACTTCTCCAAAATGCTGTACCACTCCATCATCTCTAACATAAACTACTCCCTCTTGCCTCAGTACTCTCCCCCGTCTTTGGGTTCCCTAATTCCCTGCAATTTCTCACAGAACTCACAAACCATATAAAGAAAATGGCTCACGTGGTTGTGGAAGCTGGCATGTCCTAAATTTATGGGTCAGGCAAAGACTTCTCCCTGGCCCTCAGTCTCTATCCAAAGTCAGTCAGCTTTCCTGCACCGTGAGCCTTTAAGTCACTACGCTCTCCTGAGGGTCTCACCTTCTTTGGTGGTGGTAGGCTCCTCCTCTTTACTCTGGAATTGCCTCTCTTTTTTATTTTT
>NW_004444349.1:233340-236536 GCF_000243295.1 Trichechus manatus latirostris | reverse complement strand
ATCACCTGGGTGAGAGTTACAAGACCATGGCTAGAAAGGCCACACACAAAAGTAATTAATACACTGAATAAGGTAAACCTCAAATAATTTAGCATTAAAATGAGCAAGGATTTAACCACTCAATTTGCTGATTTGTTAATTGGATTTACTTTTAATTCCACAATTTCTTCCTTTTGAATTCTTTTTCCCTTAGTGCAAATCAGTATTTACTGTTGACTTGTTTTCCCTGTTTATTGTTTAGTGATACATTCTATAAATAGATGAACTTTCAAAATATTTGGTGAATATTTTTTGTTAAAAGAGACATAAATCAGTGGTAACTTAGTGCCTAGCTTCAAAATGCTTATAATTCATAAATAAATTTGCATATGATGAAGGTTAGCATATAGTAATGGAAAAATTAAAGTTCTATGGTTAGGGAAAGAAGAATCACCAAATTTTATGTAATTCATGGATTTCTTCATTGAAGTAACATTTATTGAACTAGGTGCTCCATCCAGTTCTAGGCATTAGAATATAGAGAGAAATAAAACATAAATTACCACTGTAAGCATAAGAGTCTGATACAATCATTTTGCAACATGGCTACCTAATTTAAAAAATGGCAAGTTTTTTTTTTTTTCCTTGATACTAATACTCAAGTTCCAAGTCAGAAAATCTGATTTAGTTGTTCTGGGTGGAGCTTGGGCTTCCCTAATAATTCTAACATGTAGCCAAACTTTAGAACTAGCCATCCGATGAGAAAAGGCTCCCACAGTTGAGACTCACATTCATAACTTTGGTGCTTCTGCCCAGAACGCATATATTTGTGATGGCAGATTTTACCAGTAGAAGATAAATAAAGTGACTTTCTACCAAAAGAGGCTCTTATTCCACTATAGCCTGTACCTGTTAGTATTATAATATGCAAAATTAATTTAAGTACTAAGTCTAGTTTTGAGAAAAATTCAAGAGTTGGAAAATCACTTGAACACATGGAAAAAATAAGATACTGTCAGCTAACACTAAAAGTGTTAGTGTTTTGCTTAATGTATTATTTGTGTGGCTTTATACTTGGCAGTTATCACCATTTTATTACAGCTTAGCTAATTTTGGCCTCACATTTTAATGCCTTCAGGTGTCACAAAAGTAACACTTTTTCAAAAGTCTGATATCATCAGCAATAATGAATGTGAGAGACACTTTGTTTAAACTGACAGGACAGTAATTATCTAAACTAACATCTAATTTTTAACAAATCTCTATTTGGAAGGTCACAGAAATCCTAGCCCTCATTATATTTCACTAAAATCTCATTAATTTACACCCTTCTAATTTTAAGTTTTTGAGGATAGTGATAGACTGAAATTCCCATTATTCTATGAAAAAGATGTGGTACGTGTTTCAGGGAAGATGAAAAAGAAATAATAGAGAGAGACCAGCTGTAGGTTCCTGTGGGGACACAAATGTAACACTTCCTGATAAGAGCCCCACAGATGCAGTATCTGAATTGAGCTGTGAATACCAATCCAGTTCGTTTAATACTACTTCCCAGCATCTACAGTAGATGTTTGAATATACTGGACCTTTTCTCAGGAAAATATTTTAGTGTACTGGTGGATATCCAAGTATAAACGTGAGTTTAGATGTAACAAAATAAGTGTCAAGATGGTGGACTGCATACGATGCTGGAGAAATAATTCGCTGTCTTAGTCATCTAGTGCTGCTATAACAGATATACCACAAGTGGATGACTTTAACAAACACAGATTTATTCTTTCACAGTCTAGTAGGCTAGAAATCCAAGTTCAGGGCATCAGCTTCAGAAGGCCCTCTCTCCCTATCGGCTCTGGGGGAAGGTCTTGTCATCAATCTTCTCCGGTTGAGGAGCTTCTCAGCACAGGGATACCAAGTCCAAAGGACGCCCTATGCTCCTGGTCCTTCTTTCTTGGTGGTGTGAGGTCCCTGTCTCTCTCTGCTCACTTCTCTCTTTTATATCTCAAAAATGATTGGCTTAAGACACAATCTAATCTTGTAGATTGAGTCCTGCCTCATTAACATGACTGCCACTAATCCCATCTTATCAGCATCATAGAGATAGGTTTTATAGCACACAGGAAAATCACATCAGATGACAAAATGATGGACAATCACACAATACTGGGTCAAATTGGTAGACATATTTTTGGAGGACACAATTCAATCTATAACATCTGCCATATTTCTTTTCCTTCAAACTCTTTAGGGCTGTTTGTAATTAATTCTTTGTTCTGGAGTCTGTGGACAAGGATGAGCTCAGTCTCTGCCACCACAGGGCCCGCATAAACAGTGCTGTATGAAAGGTCTTCAAAAATAAGAAATCACAGACAAAATCCAACAAGAACGGTCCAGCAACCCAGTCTCCATACTTTTTTTAAAAAAATTGTTTTTATTCAATATATTTTATATTTAGAGCAGTTTTAGGGTTACAGAAAAAATGCACAGAAAGTACAGAGTTACTATATACCACCTCTCTCCCCTGCACACAGTGTCTCCTATTATTAACATCCTGAACCAATGTAGATGTTACTATTAATTAAAACTCTTGGTTTACATCAGGGTTCACTCTTTGCATTCTACAGTCCTGTGGCTTTTGACAAATGCCTAATGTCATGTATCCACCACTACAGTATCCTGCAGAATAGTTCTGCTACAGTCTCTCTCTCTATTTTTTTTAAATTTTGTTGTAGTTGTTGAGAGTATACACAGCAAAACATACACCAATTCAACAGTGTCTACATGTTCAATTCAGTGACATTGATTACATTCTTCAAGTTGTACAACAGTTCTCACTCACCTTTTTGGGGTTGTTAGTCTCTTTATATTTTTAAACTAAAGCACTGTAATACTTTCATTCTGTCTTCTGTAGACAGTTTACCATTTTCTGAAACCTTTTATCATGACCTTGCTCCCCCTTTACTTTCCCAACCACCTCAATTACTACTTCTGCTCACCTTCATACCATGACAACATAAACCAAACTCTTCATGCATGCTCCATTCCTGGCTAACATTTTTATGAACTGTGTGTGTGTATAAGTGAAGCCTGAGAGAGTGAGCTGAGGAAAATCAAGATGCTTCAAGGACGAGTTCTACGGAAAGGCTTAGATTGTGATCTTTTGTTAGCCTTTCCTCCCCTCCTAACTCTAAGCAACACTTAGGGGCCACTATTCTTTAAC
>NW_004444349.1:230427-231508 GCF_000243295.1 Trichechus manatus latirostris | reverse complement strand
CTGTGCCATCCTCACAATCATTGGCTGTGTTTGAGGCTATTGTTGCGGCCACTGGGTCGGTCCATCTCACTGAGCATTGAGGATCTTCCTCTTTTTCTCTGACCCTCTACTTTACCAAACATGTCCTTCTCCAGGGACTGGTCACTTCAGATAATATGTCCAAAGTACGTGAGAGGAAGTCTCACAGTCCTCACTTCTGAGGAGCATTTTGGATGTACTTCTTCCGGGACAGATTTGTCCGTTCTTTTGGTAGTCCCTGGTATATTCAATATTTGTCAACACCAGAATTCAAAGGCATGATGTCTTTTTTGGTCTTCCTTATTCATTGTCCAGCTTTTCTGGGAGTAAATTCTGACTTCTGTATTTACTTGTTTTTTTAATTTTAGAGTGGTTATTTAGTCTCTCTGGACTATACTCTCCCCATTTATAAGATGAAGTATAATGTGTGGAATTACATAAATCTAACTACTGAAATATGTGTGGTTGATTTAGTGAAAACTTGGAGAGAAGAAACAAGTCAGTATACAGTAGTCCCCAACTTATGACATATTTGAGTTACCATGAACTGCACTTATGACCTTTTTTTTGGTACATCTTATCAGTAGTAATATGTACTACACACAGTGTTGCAGTGTGTAATTTGCTGATGTTATCATTCTCAGATTTTCACTTGCAGATGTTTATATGTGATGTTTCTAACCCCTAAAGATCAGATTTATAAAGATACTGATAATAAAAGGCAATAATAATGAAAACTTAAAAAAAAAAAAAGATATTTTCTACTTACGTCAGAACCAACTTACGACTTATGACAGAGTCACTAGAACGGAACCCTGTTGTAAATCGGCGACTACCTGTATCTTAAAATGTGAAAACTTATACAAAATTAATCTAACTAGGTTTCAGCCCAATGTTCAATGTTTAATTTCCAGTATTTCATTTAATCTTACATTATGTTAGAGTGTTTAATTTAATGTTACAGTGTTTAATAGGTAACAGTGTTAAATGTTATAATCATTCACTCTTCATTATAAATCTATCAAAGTTAGCTATTATTATCAGTTATTAATAAAATATTGAT
>NW_004444349.1:197029-222754 GCF_000243295.1 Trichechus manatus latirostris | reverse complement strand
CAATCATAAAACTTGTTTGTCTCCCCCAGGGCTTCGAATGGATTCTTCCCAGTTCAGTCATGGCTGAGGAAATGAAACCAGAACAGACCTGAATTTTTGTAATTTGAGTGAAACGGAAGGGACTGCTGCTAGAAACTTAATCTCCATCTTAGAAAACAAGGGCAGTGTACATGCTGCGTAGCAACCAAATCTCTTGCCCTGTTGGATTTTGAGCACAGTTGGAAACAGTGGTGCCCTGCTCAAAGATGCTGGCAGACTGCATCACTATGAGTGTGTACCGCTCTCCACAGTCCTGCCAACAATCAATCCAGTTTTACGCATCAGGCTTCTGAAAGGGCTCACTACCCCTCTTCTGAGATTCCCATTCCAGGGCTTCGACCCATAATTTTTTCCATTCCAGTTATTGTGCTGGATCACCCAAATTTTAAAATTTCAGGTCTGTTTCAGTTTTGTTTTGTCAGCCATGACTGAACCAGTTGGAACCAGTTAGAAGCCCTGGTTCCCCTTCATGTGCTTTGCATCTCTTATTGTTTAACTTGCTTGTAGTCAGCTTATTTAAAAAGCACATTTGGAGATTTTTGTCCTTTTTTCTAATTCTTTTCATGAATTCATTTTAAAATGAATTTTCTCTTTCTAATTTGGGATATCTAATTTATGCTCTAATAATAGCTTAAGCTTAGTTGAAATCAGTTAACCAAGAATAGTTATTGGTTTTTAAATATTCCATTAGGTCTTAATTTGTTTTTCCTCTTTTTTTGTCTTTTGGCTGTAGTGCATGTGGCTCTTGACTAAAATTGCCATTTGCTCTGTTCTATGAAAATTTTATCGCCCCTTATGGAAGCGGATTTCTCTGATTCGTTAGTAGATTGTCACTAGAGTAGAGGACCTATAGTGTGGCAGGTGTTGCCTTAATAACTGGCCTAGATTGCTAAAGTGTAGACCCATGAGGATGAGCTACCAAACTGTAGCATATCTAGAGTCAAGTGGTTTTGTACTGAACTCCCTTGTTTTTATTGTTTAGATTTCTTTAAGAGGGTTTCTTAATTTTAATAACGTTTAATCTGTGCCTTTCTATGGTAACTGACGTTACTGTAATTTCCTTTCATTTTGGTCAAAATAATGAGAAAAAACCTGAGTTTTTATACTTATATTCAACATTAGTTGGGTATTAAGTCTGGTGGTTCATGACGTGTGATAACAGATTGAAACTTGTGGCAAAAATGGCTATTTCATTTCTTTCATTCAGTTTCTTGATGCTGGAATTTATCCCAATATCCAGAGGCAAAGAGGCACAGAGCCCAGTATACTTAAAAAGCTTCCTTCTAATCTATTTCTGAAAGCAGACATCTGTCATGTGTTAATTGAGCAAAGATAGAATAGGGAAGTAAGCACTGTTAGTTCCCGGGGTACTTTGTTAGTGCTCGCTACTATTCAGATCCTGAAAGAGGGAAGTAGGAAATATGTATCTCATGTGATGATCAAATACAAGCTTTGTTGCCATGAAAATTAATATTAATATTCTTTGGCAATTCTTTTTGTCTTCCTTTGATGTTAGACAAGATATTGTTATTCTCTGCACAAATTCTTTAGTATATTACTCCGGTTAAATTGCAGCCTGAAACTTGAGTCAGTTTAATAACGGTCCATACAGAAGCTCTTGTGTGGTGCTAGTTACAAATTAAATACTCTTAACATTTTGTCATACATCTTGATGAGAATATTCTACTTTATGAAAAGCAATGCTCCGTGGTTGTCTTTGATTTGGATAAAATTAACACCAATTAACTGTTTCTTATCAAGATGTCATACCACAAAAGCTTGTAATATTGCTGCCCCAGGTGATCCTAATGGAATCGTGAAGTGTCTGTCAGCTATGAATTTACCACATGGTGCCATTGCTTTGACTCTGCTGTTGCTGTGGAACTCTGAAGAAATGCTCAGCATTAGTCCTCAGGGCATAAATTAAGAAGCACCAGCATTGTAGGATATCATGTGCCCCATTCTCAATGGTCATAATGCTGGTTTAATTTATGGAAGAAAGAAAAGGAAGGAAGGAAGGAAGAAGGGGGGGGAAGGAAGGTGGGGGGAAGGAAGGAAGGAAACAAGGAAGAAAACAAGAGAAAAATAACTGAGCTGGAGTCAGTTGCTTTATGGAACACTTTGTAAATAAATGTCAATAATCAGATAAGATTACTATATCTAGATTACCTAAGTTAAAGCATTTTAAAGCATTGCCGATAATTCTTAGACTTATTATGGCATGTCCATTTATCAAATCAATTCTTAAATAAGATTTCAGCAAAGTTTATCATAGAGTTAAAGCAATCAAATATTCTGGATTCAAGTGATGCAGTTATTTAACATAAAGTTCTAATAACTTTGGAATCAATATATTCTGTTGACTTAATTCCTTTGTAGATACCTTAGAAATAATTTTTATTTTGTCTAATATATAAATATTAAAGCAGCTAGACATGTATGTCATACTTTTTGTTTGCTTGTTTGCTTTATTGACGTCTAGTTTATATACCATGAAATTCACCCATTTGAAGTGCTCAAGTCAATGATTTTTTGTATATTCATAGATTTGTGCAGCAATTACTCTAACCTAATTTAAGAACATTTTCATCATCCCCAAAAGAAACCTCATACCCATTACCATACTCCCCATTTTCTCCTTCCACCAGCCCCTGGCAACCACTAATATAGTTTTTGTCTTTAGGAATTTACCTATTCTAGGCATGTCATCTCATGCTTACATAGGGTCACTGTGAGCTGGAAGCAACTCGATGCCACCTAACAACAGCAACAGCAACAACAACAACAGACATGTCATATAAATAAAATCATATAATACGTGACCTTTTCTGACTGGCTTCTTTCACTTAGCTTAGTGTTTTCAAGGTGCAATTTTTTATTGCTGAATAATATTCCATTGTATGGATATCCCACATTTTGTTTATTCATTCATCAGTTGATGGACATTTTGATTTTTTCCACTTTTTGGCTATTATGATTAATGCTGCTTCTTATACAAGTTTTTGCATTAACCTATATTTTCATTTCCTTTGAAGACACAGTGCAATATGCTAACTCTATATTTAATTTTGTGACAGATTACCAGACTGATTTCCAGAGTAGCTTCACTATTTTATATTCCCACTGGCACTCCACATCCTTACCAACACTTATGTTATCTGACTTTTCATTATAGCCATCCTAGTGGGTATGGCTATCACACTGTGGTTTTGATTTCAATTTCCCTAATGACTAATGCTGCTGAGCATCTTTTCATATACTAATTGGTCTTTGTATATCTTCTTTGGAGGAATATCTATTCAGATCCTTGGCTCATTTTTAAATTGAGTTGTCTTCTTTATTGTTGAGTTGTAAGCACTCTTTATATATTCTGGATAAAAGTCCCTTATCAGATATAGGCTTTGAAAATATTTTCCCCCATTCTGTGGGTTGTCTTTTCACTTGTTTGATAGTGTCCTTTGAAGCATTATTTTATTTTAATTTTAGGAAGTCTAATTTATCTATTTTGTTGTTTTTGTTGCAAGTGCTTTTGGTGTTGTGTCTGAAAGGAATACTACCTAATACCATGTCTCTGTATATTCCTTCCATCTTATTTTGATGCTTCCTGCATTGTTCAATTATTGCTCATAGAATCCTTCAATACTGCAACTCGAAACTTGAATTTTTACTGCAGTTTTTTCAGCTTGAGAAATGCCAAGCATGTTCTTCCCTTTTGGTTTTCTAAGTCCAGGTCTTTGCACATTTCATTATCATACTTTGTCTTCTTGGAGCTGCCATTTGAAATGTTCAGCCACTTTAGGAGGTAGCGTCTGATCAAAAGTGGATGGTACTGAAGAAAGAATTCCAAGCTACACTGAAGGCATTGGCAAAAAACAAGATTCGAGGATTTGACAAAATACCAGTTGAGATGCTTCAATGAACAGATGCAGTGCTGGAAATGCTCATCATATATGCAAAAAATTTGGAAGACAGCTACCTGGCCAGCCAACTGGAAGATATCCATATTTGTACCCATTCCAAATAAAAGTGATCCAACAGAATGTGGAAATTATCAAACAATATCTTTAATATCACATGCAAGTAAAATTTGCTGTAGATACAGGCAGTCCTTGGGTTATGAACAACATCCATTCCTGTCTTTAAGGCAAATTTGTAGGTAAGTCAGAACAGGTGCATATGGTTCTTATTTAGCCTTACTTTAGTGCAAGAGAATTCTCGGAGACTTTTCAATGATTTAAAAGCTGCACATGCAACAAGTGAAGGTGATTGTGATGAAGAATTGTTGCGAGTAGGGGTTGGTTCAATCATTTCTAAGTGAGGGCAAATTTACATAACATTAAAAGGCAAGTACGATTTGTCCATAAGTCAGACGTTCATAACCTGGGGACTTCTATAATTCAAAAACGGTTGTAGCCGTACATTGACAGAGAACTGCCAAAAATTCAAGCCGGATTCAGAAGAGGACATGGAATGAGGGATATCATTGCTGATGTTAGATGGATCTTGGATGAAAGCAAAGAATATCAGAAATATATTTACCTGTGTTTTATTGACTATGCAAACGCATTCGACTGTATGGATCATAGCAAATTACGGATAACATTGTGAAGAATGGGAATTCCAGAACACTTAATTGTGCTCATGAGGAACCCATACATAGACCAAGAGGCAATTGTTCGAACAGAACAAAAGGATACTACATAATTTAAAATCAGGAAAGGTGTGTGTCAGGGTTGTATCCTTTTACCATATTAATTCAATCTGTATGCTGAGCAAATAATCAGAGAAGCTGGACTTTATGAAGAAGAACACAACCTCAGGATTGGAGGGAAGACTCATTAACAACCTGTGATATGCAGATGACAGCCTTGCTTGCTGAAAGTGAAGAGGACTTGAAGCACTACTGATGAAGACCAAAGACTACAACCTTGAGTATGGGTTGATCATACCTTAACATAAAACAAAAATCCTCACAACTGGACTAATAAGCAACATCATGATAAATGGAGGAAATATTGAAGTTGTCAAGGATTTGATTTTACTTGGATCCACAATCAGCACCCATAGAAGCAGCAGTCAAGAAACTGAGCAACATATTGCATGAGGCAAATCTGCTGCAAGAAATCTCTTTAAGTGCTAAAACGCAAAGATGTCACTTTGAGTACCAAGGTGCACCTGACCCAAGCCATGGTATCTTCAGTCATCTCATATGCGTGCGAAAGCTGGAGAATGAATAAAGACGACTAAAGAAGACTTGATGCATTTGAATTATGATGTTGGCAAAGAATACTGAATATACCATGGACTGCTAGAAGAACGAACAATTCTGTCTTTAAAGAAGTACAGCCAGAGTGCCCCTAAGAAATGGGGATGGCGAGACTTCATCTCACATACTTTGGACATGTTATCAGGAGGGACCAGTCCCTGGAGAAGGACATCATGCTTGGTAAAATAGAGGATCATCAAAAAAGAGGGAGACCTTCAATGAGATGGACTGACACAGTGGCTGCAACAATGGGCTCAAACATAACAACGATTGTGAGGGTGGTGCAGAACAGGGCAATAGGTTGCTACGAGTTGGAAACCAACTCAAAAACACCTAACAACAGCAAAGCAATGTCATGAAGATTTGATCTTACATTTTTGTCCTAGAGTTTTATAGTTTTAGCTCTTGTATTTAGATGTGTGATCCGTTTTGGTTTTTTTTTGTTGTTGTTGTTAATGATGTGAAAGAAGGGTCCACCTTCATTCTTTTGCATGTGGATATCTATATAGTCCCAGCACTATTTGTTGAAAAGATTATTCTTTCCCCTATTGAATTATCTTAGCATCCTTGTTGAAAACCAGTTTAAGATAAAGTAAGAGCTTGTTTCTGAACTTGAAATTCTCTTCCATTGATCTATATGTTCATACTTACTCCACTACCACACAGCCTTGATTATTGTAGCTTTCAGAATTGGGAAACGTAAGTCTTCCAACTTAGTTCTTTTTTTTTCAAGATTGTTTTCATAGTTACTTTTTGGTTAAGGATATTGAGCTTAAACACAGTCTTACCCCCATGTATTCCCAAAGGAAGAGGCACACTGGCACAAAACCACATTGGAAATCTGTGCTAACCTTTTATCCCTTAGGATGACAGCAGAGCCTTTTGGGAAATAATTGGTTCAAATAGTTGGGGATGTAGTTTCTCAACATTCCAATCACTATAACAGTCCAATTACGGAAAACAGCCTCTTGATTTCCAAAAAGTAGTTTCCTAAAAACAGAAATCTCTGAAATCTGAACCTGTGTCATTCCATGTGAAATGACTTAATTATACCAATTCATTTCCAAGAAAATTGTACCTTTTTCTGTAAGGAATTTAATTAAGAGATTTAATTATTCAGCTGAAATATCCCCAGATTAGTCCCATTAATTTTATATTTAAAACGTTGCATTGTTAGTATACTTGATTAGAAAAGTGGTAGTTTATAGACCTCACAGTTGAATAAATTATTTCAGCAACACCTTCATCCAGGGCAAGCTTATTTAATATTTCTCAAATGTTTTAACAAGTTATGCATAGACAGTGAAGCTACTGACTTTAAATGGAAAGTACTTCATAGAAATTGAGTAGCCAGTTCCATAAAAGCTTGAAACTCCTGTGAAATTTAAGATGTATGTATGAAAAAAGAAAGCCATTAAAGAACTGCATTAATCATTCTGGTGAATCACACCCATCATCATGGGTTACAAGTCTGCAGAACACTTTTTTTTTCAGAAGTTCACATTTTAATTTCAAATACCTTTGTAATAATTTCTTGGACTAACTGAATTTAAACTATCCAGTAATTTCCATTTAGTAGGCAATAGCAAGATGTTATGAGTGAGGACCTGGAATTGATTGTGAACAGGAAAACTATTTTAATTTGTGCCATCATTACTTATTACCTTTATCAAACTTCCAAGCTGAAAAGATTATAAAGACATCTGTCTGGATGCCCCAGAGCAAAGATTTGGAGCAGATTGACCAACATGACTTGCCAGAATTCCTGGTGCTCAACATGTCATTCAAAGTTCCATGACAGGAATCGGTCCTGTTTAATTGCTAATGGAAAGATGCATCAAAACTTATGTCCACTGTTTCCATTTATATTTGGATAAAGATTTATCATGTAAATAAACATAGAATTTGTGTATGTGTGTGTTGTTGTTGTTGTTGCCTGCAGCATTCAACAGGCTTTTCTTGACTAGCCTTATTCATTCTTTTTAATGGTAGAAATTGATATTTGCTAGGAACTCTAACCCTTTTTTAGATGAAATCATTATCACCAAATCACCAAAGCCTAGAATGTCACTGGGCCCTTATTATATTGCTAATTTGATCAGATTCAAGAATATTATCTGAACATGTTTTTCTGGCAGTATAAATTTTTGGTAATCTACTCAGATTTCAGCCAAACTGCCTGGGACATTATCAGAGTAGCAGAGGGAACAAAGCAGTTACTCTTTATTCACAGTAAATATTGAGTTGGATTTTTCTGGCTTAGCTAAGTTTTAGGATAGTATCTATAAAGAAGTTTTCAAAGTATGACCCAGTCACTTGGCAAAGAGTTTTAACAACAGTGGAAGGGCATCTGTCATTTTAGCCTATCCAGCATCCATTTATTCTTTTTTAACAAACACTTTCCAATGACTTGAAATACATGCATGAGTACAATGAATATCACCGCCACATGGAATTTCCATTCCAGTGGACAGAGAGGGACAATTAATATATAAATCATATAACTGTTAGAAAATATCAGACTTCGTGCACTGGGGACAGGTTGCAGTATTAAATATGGTGTCTGGCCTCAGATTTGAGTCCATATATGAAGGATGTAGAGAAGTTAATCGCATAACTGTTGAAAGAGTATTGTCATGGATTGAATTATATCCCCCAGAAATGTGTGTGTCAATTTGGCTGGGCCATAATTCCGGTACTGTGTGATTTTTCTATATGTTGTAAATCCTCTGTGATGTTAATGAGGGAGGATGGGTAGCAGTTGTGTTAGTGAGGCAGGACTCAGTCTACAAGATTGGATTGTGTCCTGAGGCAATCTCTTGAGATATAAAAGACAAAAGTGAGCAGAAAGACGGGGACCTCATACCACCAAGAAAGCAGTGCCAGGAGCAGAGCGCATCCTTTGGACCTGGGCTCCCTGCACGAAGAAGCTCCTAGTCCAGGGGAACACTGATGGGAAGAAGGCCGACAGAGAGAGAAAGCCTTCGTCTGGAGCTGACGCCCTGAATTTGGACCAGGAGCAGAGCGCATCCTTTGGACCTGGGCTCCCTGCACGAAGAAGCTCCTAGTCCAGGGGAACACTGATGGGAAGAAGGCCGACAGAGAGAGAAAGCCTTCGTCTGGAGCTGACGCCCTGAATTTGGACTTTTAGCCTACTTTACTGTGAAGAAATAAATTTCTCTTTGTTAAAGCCATTCACTTGTGGTATTTCTGTTGTAGCAGCACTAGATGACTAAGACAAGTATTTCAAGCAGAAGGAATAGTCAAAACAAGGCCTTGGTGCGAATGATCAAGGAGAGAAACGAATCTGATGATATATGAGAGATAACTGCATATTGCTGAGGCTATGCCTTTGAGTAAGGAGCCCTGGTGGCACAGTAGTTAAAGTATGTGTCTGCTGAACAAAAGGTTGGCAATTGGAACACACCAGCCAGTCCTCAGAGGAAAGATATGGCAGTCTGCTTTGGTATAGATTACAGCCTTTGAAATCCCATGGGGCCGTCCTACTCTGTACTGAGGTCGCTATGAGTCGGAATCAACTTGTTGGTAACGGATATGCCTTTGAGTAGCTCAGAGGGAATGATCTGTTGCACAAGTGGAGGTATTGGCATATATATATGGCAGGGGTATTCATTTTATTCATTCATGTATTTTAAGTGCTTGGTACAGTGCTTCTGTGTATTCCTTCCATCTTCTTTTGATGCTTCCTACATCGTTCAATATTTTGCCCATAGAATCCCTGTGTTGCAACTCAAGGTTTGAATTTTTTCTTCATTTCTTTCAGTTTGAGAAATGCCGAGCATGTTCTTTCCTTTTGGTTTTCTAACTCCAGGTCTTTGCACATTTCATTATAATACTTTATTTTGTCTTCTTGAGCCACTCTTTGAAATCAGCTCTTTTACTTCAACATTTCTTCTTTTTACTTTAGCTACTCTACATTCAAGAGCAAGTTTCGGAGTCTCTTCCAACATCCATTTTGGTCTTTTCTTTCTTTCCTGTCTTTTTAATGGCCCTTTGCTTTCTTCATGTGGTCTTTGATCATTAATGTTCAATACGTCAAATCTATTCTTGAGACAGTCTCTAAATTCAGGTGTGATATACTAATGATCACAGTTTGGCTCTCATGGAGTTGTTTTAACTTTCTTCAGCTTCAACTTGAAGTTGAATATGAGCAATTGATGGTCTGTTTCTCAGTCAGCCTCTGGCTTTGTTCTGACAGATGATATTGAGCTTCTCTGTCGTCTCTTACCAAAAGTATAGTCAATTTGTTTCCTGTGTATTCCATCTGGCGAGGTCCGTGTGTATAGTCACTGTGTATGTTGTTGAAAATAGGTATTTGGAGTGAATAAGTCATTGGTCTTGCAGAATTCTGTCATGTGATCTCAGGCGTCGTTTCTATCACCAAGGCCATATTCTCCAGCTGCTGATCGTTCTTCTTTCTTCCAACTTTCTCTTTCCAATAACTAGTAATTATCAGTGCATCTTAACTGCATGTTTGATCAGTTTCAGACTACAAATGTTGGTAAAAATCTTCAATTTCTTCATCTTTGGCATTAGTGGTTGGTGCGTAAATTTGAACAATAATTGTATTAACGGGTCTTCCTTGTAGGTGTATGCATATTATCCCATCCCATATTATCCCCTTCAATTTGTCATTCCTGGCACAGTAGACTATATATATACATATATGCATGCATTCACATATATAAAATATTTGGAAAGATAGAATCTGTGGTTGGAGATGCTATCAAGAAGATCACAGTCTAAGAGATAGAGAGAAAATCATTGTTATAATTTAGTTTGGTAATCTTAAGGCTAAAGGTAACCAACCGATACAATTGGAGTATCTAACAAAGCTGCAGAATTCAGGCCGGGAGAATTGTATTGCCTCCTTCTCAAAGTGGATTCCAAGGACTAGCAGCATCAGTATCACCTGAGAACTTGAGGAAATGCAATTTTTTTGCTCCACCCCGGATCAAATGAATCAGAATTTGCATTTGAAGAAAATTGTATAGAAATTCATAAAAATGTTAAAGTTTGAGATAGCTATTTTAAAGGATTCTCAGAGTAGACAAGCAGTCCATTCCAGAGAGAAGATAGAACGTGACCAACGGCATGGGCTAAAAGAAAAAATAAAATGAATGAACCAAAAACTCACTCTGCTGTGTGCTGAGATCTACAGAAAGTTCAGGATTGCTGGAGAATACAACAAAATCTGAGATTGCCTTGGTAGTAGTCATTGGGGAGGAAACTGGGGGTTGATGAATGTGTGCTAATCTGGAACACAGGGATTCATTTGTGGACACTAGGAGCTAGTGAGGAATTTGTCAAGTGAAGGAATATGGTCAGAGTTGTATTTTAAATGGGTCTTTGACATAGGCCAGATGAGAGATTGTGAAGGTCTGGACTATACCTTAGGTACCTTTACTTGTACCTAAAACAACCTTAAAATTAATTTAAATTTCATTTATTTTTTATTGCAAATTTTATAAAAGCTTGTCACAGACTTTAGAAAATATCAAAAACTTAAACACAGAAGGAATAATAATAGCATCACAGCCACCTTTATCAGCATTTTGGTAGTAATTTTGTTTTTCTCTTTAATTTATATATAATTTTATTTAAGAGATGCCCTAATTTACTCACAATTTTGTGAGGAATTTTGTCAACTTAAGTAACATAAAAATGGCGTTATGAAATCTAAATAAACATTTTAATGTCTACAAAATGTTCCACCAGACTAATGTACTGTAATTAAACAATCTTTTAGTAACTAGTTAGGTCAATTTGACATTTTCATGATCATAATGGAATATATTTGTGCAAAAAGAGCTTTTATGTGTTTCCGGTATTATGTTTGCATAAATTTCAATACATGATGAATAGTTTGAGACTTTTGATATACATTACCAGCATACAGTACACAATTTGCTCCAGTTTTTATTCCCATCACTGTCATTATTTTAGTGTTGTAGCTATATAAAGACCACATAGTGAGAAAACTGTAAGATTAGGTTATAATACATTATTACCCTTATATTAAATTTATAGATTTCAAATAGAGAAGTGAACTTACACCAAACAACACTGGCAACTGAGCATCTTTGAATGCAGTACAATTTTAAGGGTAATTATATCAAGTTCTAAAGGCCAAAGCAGCCTTGACTGCATACCCCAAAGCTGCCACTACTATTAAGGCACAGTTGGAGATTTAATAAAAGTAATAGCCCAAACATGACCACTCCCGTATTTAAAACTACCACTGGGACCTCAGCATCAGTCTCCTTGCCGGTTTACCTGTCTGCTCTTCTCCCCAAATTCATGATGACCTTTAAAAAGAAAACAAGTGATCTCATTACCCTCTTTAAAATCCTGTATTCATTTAGGATGTATTTAATGATTGTCCTACTTTTCTTTGTACTGAGCTGCAGACCTTCAGAACAGGTCTCGGGGTGAGCCAGGGAGTTGGTTTTTTTAAGGAAATGCTACAAATGATTTTTATGCAAATAAATACTTGAAAGAGATTGTTTTAAAAGCATAGCCTGAAAATCCTCGCTTCTAAGGAGCATTCTGCCTGCACTACTTCCAAGACAGATTTATTTATTCTTCTGGCAGTCCATGGTATATTCAGTATTCCTTGCCAACACCAGAATTCAAAGGCACCAATTCTTCTTCAGTCTTCCTTATTCATGGTCAAGTTTTCACGTGCTTATGAGATGATTGAAAATACCATGGCTTGTGTTAGGCTCACCTTAGCCCTCAAAGTGACATCCTTGCTTTTTAACACTTTAAAGAGGTCTTTTGCAGAAGATTTGCCCAATTCAGTATGTTTTTTGATTTCTTGACTGCTGCTTCCATGGGTGTTGACTGTGGGTCCAAGTAAAATGAAATCCTCGATCCTTAGGAGGAGGATGGTGAGACTTCATCTCACATACTTTGGACGTGTTGTCTGCCAGGACAGTCCCTGGAGAAGGACATCATGCTTGGTAAAGTACCAGATCAGTGAAAAAAAGGAATGCTCTCAATGAGATGGATTGACACAGTGGCTGCAACAATGGGCTCAAACATAACGATTGTGAGAATGGTGAATCACTGGAAAGTGTTTCATTCTGTTACACACAGGGTCACTATGAGTTGGAACCAACTTGAGGGCAACTAATAACAGCAGCCTGAAAATGGCACATCCCCTGTGGGGTCTTGTGGCAACTACCTGGAAATGCAGTTACTGTCCACACTTCAGATTTAAAGAGTTTCCTTTGAAGATACTCAGTATACCTCAGATGTTTTCAAATTTCATACACACAGGCATTATCTAGATGTTTTGTTGAAAATACAGTTGGCTGAGACCTGCCTCTGAGATTTTGATTGAGAATGTTTGATAAGAGGCCTATAATTTGAATTTTTAAAAATATTCCAGACTATTACGTTTAGTATGTGGACCACTTTTGGAAAAAGAAAACAAAGATATCTCAAACACCACACTGAAAAGAATAATTCAATCATAAAATCTGTCTCTGTAATTGAATGGAGTTCTGTCCATTTTGCATAAAGCAAGACATCCTACTGGATATAGGGTAGCCCTAAGAGCTTAGGTTTGTGGAATCAAATCATCAGGTTCAAACCCTGGATCTACAGCTGATGAGCAATGTTTCAAAAGAGAAGTCAGTTAACTTCCAGATACCTCAGTATCTCATTTTACCACAAAAATATCAGACTTCTATGTAGATGTTATGAGTAAATACTCTGAAAGCATTTAAAAATGTATCTAATACACAGTAAGCTCTCAATATTTGTTATCTTCTAAAATAACGAATGATACTAATACCTCTCTTAGGAAACCTTACACATTAACCAGCTTTAATAAGTATTTTCTCTCTAGAGGGGCCAATGTGAAATATTTGAAATGAATAATTCTGAGAAATGATGACTGAAGGGAGATAGCTATGCTAAGGACCATTATTGCTTATTGCTGTGTTTTGACATTTAGACAAAATACCTTCTTAAGATTTTAATCGTTATTTACCTCAGCTCTGTGAAATGGTGTAACACCATTATCCCATTTTTAAAATAAGGAAGCTAAAGCCCACGTAACTTCATGACTATTTACTTACACAATTAAAATGATCTGGGATCTCTTGTGTCTCCCAACATGGATGTAATTGCTTTACTCTTTACGTACGTTAACAGGAAAGTATTCATGAAGCAATCAAGATGCTAGGAAAACTTGAAAAATAACTACAAAAAGTAATAATTATGATAAAATTAATCCATACAAATACACAATTTTTTTATTTTCATAAAACATGTAACAAACTTAAATTACTAGTGTTTTAATAATTTCCTACACTAATAAAGTGCTTCCTGACTAATTCTTATGCTTTGATAAATATGCATTCTTAATGCAGTGGAAAAACCAGCAGTCACTCTAGGGAATTATATGTTCTTGACCAAGTTTTAATATAATAAATAGCTTTTACTTACTTTAAGTATGTTACTATATTACAGCTATTCATTTTTTTTATGAAGTTGGACCAAAATATTCCTTAACTGTCTAACAATACCTGTCCGTGATCACAACATCAAGTGTTGGTGAAGATGTGTTTAAACAGAATCACTTCCAGTTGCTTTGTTGTTGTTGCTGTTGTTAGCTGCTATTGAGTTGGACGTCGACTCGTGGCAACCCCATGCACACAGAACAGAACGCTGCCAGTCCTGTGCCATCCCCATGATCGGTTGGGGATCAGACCACTGCGATCCATAGTGTTTTCATTGGCTTATTTTCGGAAATAGATCTCCAGGCCATTTTTCCTAGGCTGTCTTAGTCTGTAAGCGCTGGTGAAACACACAAGCCTCCACTGACAGAGGAAGGGTGACTGCACTTGAGCCCAGGGCATGGAAGGGGAGAATTCTGCCACGGCACCACCACTGCCCCCATTCTTAAGGAGTGTAAATTGGTAAACCATTGTGAGAGAGATTTGACACTATCCTGTAAAAGTGGACATGAAAAAACATGCATAACCTGGCAATTCTCCTTCTAGGTATATCTCAGGAGAAAACTTTACACATATTCATCAGGAGATACATACAAGAATGTTCAGCACAGCAAAAGGCTGGAAACAATCTAAATACTCATGGACAGAAGGATAGATGTATATATCATGACATTTTGTGCAATGCTATAATATAAAATAAACAAAATTAATAGACTAAGGTAACAAGCAAAAATAGAATCTTGGTTATTGAACTAAAACATCAATTCCCAGAAAACTACTTGCAACACCATACCCATTTTAAGTTTAAGTTAAAAACAACTAAAAATGATACATTTTTAAGAATACTTGTATATGCATTTCTATATTTAATATAAGTATAGTTAGCATATATACATGTAACATGTATATATTTAGCATATGTGTACATACATATACAATCATCTGTCAGTTTGTCATACTGTGGTGGCTTGTATATTGCTGTGATGCTGGAAGCTATGCCACCGGTATTTCAAATACCAGCAGGGTCACCCATGTGGACAAGTTTCAGCAGAGCTCCCAGACTAAGACAGACTAGGAAGAAGGACCTGGCAGTTTATTTCTGAAAAAATGGGCCAGTGAAAACATTAGGAGTAGCAGCGGAACGTTGTCTGATATAGTACTGGAAGATGAGCCCCTCAGGTTGGAAGGCACTCAAAATACCACCGGAGATGTGCTGCCTCCTCAAAGTAGAGTTGACCTTAATGATGTGGGTGGAGTAAAGCTTTCTGGACATTCATTTGCTGATATGGCACAACTCAAAATGAGAAGAAACAGCCGCAAGCATCCATTAATAATCAGACCATGTAATATACGAAGTATGAATCTAGAATAAGTGGAAGTCATAAAAAATGAAATGGAATGCATAAAGATCGATACCCTAGGCATTAGTGGGCTGGAATGGACTGGTATTGGCCATTTTGAATCAGACAATCATTTGGTCTGCTATACCAGGAATGACAAATTGAAGAGGAATGGCATCACATTCATTGTCAAAAAGAACATTCAAGATCAATCATGAAATACAATGCTGTCAGTGATAGGATAATATCCATACGCCTACAAGGAAGACCAGTTAATATGACTGTTATTCAAATTTACGCACCAACCACTTAGGCCAAAGATGAAGAAATTGAAGATTTTTACCAACTTCTGCACTTAACAACAAATATATATATATGTATATAAAGTAAACACAAGTTATAGTACAATGACTTATTTAGGTAGGTGAAGTAAGAGTGGGAACTGGAGAGAAGTACCAAGATAGGAAAAATTTTATCAAATATTCTAGATTTCATAAAGATGTGTATTTTATTATGGAATTTGTGCAGTCATTCTATTATTGAAATAAATGACTATTTCCATACATTCATGCATATATACAAGACAGATCATGCATAAACCACTGATAAGGATGTGTCATGGAAGTGATAGATTTTTTTCATTTCAATCACTGTAACTCAAGCACTTTCTACTTTGTTTTCAGCTTGATGATTCCCTGAATCAAATCCGTAAGCTCCAGAGATCTCTGGATGAACAGAAAGAAATAAATGGAAACTTGGAGATTGAACTCAGACACTTACAAAGCCGGTAATTATTTCACATACTATATTGAATTCGAGATTGAAATCTAGTTAAGAAAAACTTGATATCCTTTTTTTCTTTCATATTTTCTTAAATATCAGTGACAGTATTTTCATTTTATGTAGAAATATTAATGAAAAAACTTACACTCAATATTTGAATTGATGGGTCTCTGCTTTATTTATTTATTTTTTGGCTAATAGACGTTGTATGTTATGGTGACGACAATTTAAATACCATAAAAAACTTTAAGTCTAAAACGTGTAAAATTTTTGGAAGGCAAAATGAGCTTTCAGAATACATTTCTCATAAAAGCTATAAGAGTTACAGTATCTCTAAGCAAAAGTAAGTTGAAAACCATACAAATTGCTGGGTAGTCTGTAGGAGAACCATTGTATTTAAGTAATGGTTTAAGTAACTGATAGATTTGTTTGCATGTGCGTTTTGCCTGTTTGACAGTGGGAACCTTGTTTATTTCATACTCCTCAAACCACAATGATTCCTTGGGCTATTTATGGGGTCTAAGCCTACGTTGGAGCCCTGGTGGTGCAGCCTATGTTTGTCATGCAGGTAGCTCAATGTAATGAAAGCAGCCTTTTTTTGATCATTGCAAATCAGAGTATGAATCTTGATTATTTAGGTGGTTTCTAAAGTATGGTTTATAATTATCTCATGGTAAGAGGTGATTGAAGCAAAGTAGGCATTCTCCTGTATGTGGAATTTATATATGATTATCTTAACCATATAAAGGTATATAAGGGGTAATAAGGTTCATACCGAATATGTTCTTTTGTTTTATTTTGTTTTGTTTGCTTTGGATGTGCGGTGTCTTTGAGACAAATTTGCATAAGTTATATAACACTGATTTCCCATAACAAAGTTTGAAGATTTGGCCCAATGGGGAGATAGTTCTGCTCTAACAGAGAGGACTGTGGACTGAATTGTTGTTATTGGTTGCCGTAAAGTCTTTTCTGACTCATAGCTACCCTATAGAACAGAGCACAACTGCCTTGTAGGGTTTCCTAGGCTGTAATCGTTATGGGAGTAGATCGCCAGATCTTTTCTTCTGCATAGCAGCTGGTGGAATCACTGACCTTTCCGTTAGCAGCTGAGGACTTAACCACTGCACCTCCAGTACACCAGGACTTCTTAAAAAAGCACTAGAAGAGGATTAGTCCTTATTCAGGCAGATTGCTTAGTGAACTTTTAGTTTGGGAAGGTACTAATTTAAGACAGATATTTACCTCAATGTTTTCTCTACTAAATGTTGGGAACTAAAATATTGTTCTATTTATATCTCGCTGTGCAGCAAACTATGCTAAAACTTAATGGCTGAAAGTAACAACGATTTCTTATTATTCAAGATTCTGTAGGTTGACCATGCTCCACATGGTAGTTCTTCTGATCTATGTGACGTGGGCTCAGGCCACTCTTGGGGTTGCATTCAGTTGAGATTTCCATGGGGCTGGAATTTCCAGGAAGGATTGCTTCATGTGTCTGTGATTGGCTGGAATATTGTGTCCTGTCTGGATCTTTCTCTCATCGTTCAGCAGCACGGCCTGCACTTCTTACATGGCAGCTGGTTTCCAAGAGGGTAGGAGTGGATTTTGGGTTTCACCCTCTGGATTCATGCTTGCCCTCTCAGTCATCCTTCCTTCATAAGAATGAAATGGCCATCTTTGCTGCTGGTTAGCTCTCTTCTCCCACATGCTGCTCAGAGAATGTTTGGGAAGCAGAGGCCCCTTTTCATTTTTAACTCCGTGTTTCTTTTGACTCCAGCTAGTGGTTCTTTTCTAAGTGGAACTTTATTTAAACCTTTTTGAGTTTTGTATGAATATTATCAGGGCTTACGACATTCATGCCCCCCAAACCATGTCTCCATTCTTTTTGAGACAAACCTCCCTCTCTCTCCTTTGTGCTTCTGGAGTGCTATAGGACAATACCCTTAATAATTTTAGATTCTTTGTGCAGCTATGTGGTTAAGTCTTTCCTAGTTCTTAACAAAAAGTATAAGACTACCTTGATTTTATCTTTACCTGGAGACAATTTCTTACTTTGAAACTGCCTGAATCTTCTACGTTTACTCTAAAATCCACTTGAAACCAAAAGAGTTCATTTTTTACCTTGTTTCTTGCTTACAATCTCATATCACACATGGCTAAAAGAGGATATTTGGCACCTTAATATTCTACCAGGAATCTTGCTAGCTAGATCCACAAATTTATTTATACACTTTGTGAATTTCCCGTGTTAACACAGGTGACACTCTTGCTAATCTTTGCATTAGTGCGTAGCATGCCTCCCTTTCTCCAGCCTGAAATAACTTCACTTTTACAACCATCACTAGCAGTCTCTTCACTGCCCTTCCAGCACCCACATTTCCATAGTCCCTAAGCCAAGGCACAGATCTTAGATTTTTGTATGGCAGCACTTCATTTCCAGGTACCACTTTCTGTTTCAGATACATATTGCTACAAAAATAAAAAATTACCCCCAGTCATGGTAGCATAAAACATTTATTTATATCACAATTCTGTGTGTTTTCTGAGTTGAGCCAGGTGGTTCGAATCCCCAGTTGCTCCTTGGAAACCCTATAGGGCAGTTCTACTCTGTCCTGTAGGGTCGCTATGAGTTGGAAATGACTCGACAGCAAAGGGTTTGGGTTTGGTTTTTTTTATATCTTCAAATGAAGAGTAAATTTTTTATTCATTGGTGTACATAAACAACGAAGGAAATTCTGGAAGTTTCCACTCTCATTGAGGATGATTCTGCTCTTTAGAAGAGAATAACTTATAGAGATGTGTACAATACATCTATGGTCCACCAAATTCACCAAAGGAATTCATACAAAATGAAGAGAATTTTTCAAATTCTACCAGACCAATATAATGACACTATTATATATTAGATTAAAAAATTTCAAGGACGAGTAAAATAAGCAGCTGAATTTTCTGTCTTTAAATGTTATTTGTCATCTTAAATGTTTAAAACTATAAATACTGAATAAAAGAATGTTGGGATCTAAATAGATTTTCTTTAATTTAGATAGAATAAATATGCATAGCCGTATTAAATGAGAAACCCTTGATAATATTTTTAAAAATTCCTTTACATTGATTAGTTGTTGTATCAATCAGCTCCTATATATACATATTTTAAAACAGAGCTATAGTAATATGCTTGGTGGCATAGTGGTTAAGAGCTACAGCTGCTATCCAAAAGGTTGGCAGTTGGAATCCGCCAGGCGCTCCTTGGAACTGTATGGGGCAGTTCTACTTCTGTCCCATAGGGTCACTAGGAGTCGGAATCGACTTGACAGCAACAGGTTTGGTGTTGGTTTTTATAGTAATTTAAGCATAGCATATATTGATCGACCTAAGGAAAAATATGTTGCAACAAGGAAAATTTAGTATTTTATTGCAGAGTGCCACAGGATTATATATAATGTGAAATAATATATACGGAAAATAGTTTGCCTTTGTTTAGTCTCATATTTTTCATAATGCCTGTCTTATTACCCAGCTATGGCAGAAAGGAGCTGTTAGACAGTTGATTTTATTAAGTCCAACTGTGGTAAAAATGGTATTGTCTCCATATCCCAAGGGTGTCTGTTACAAACACTTTAGAGATTAGTGTAGAGCTAACATATACATTGTATACATTTTCCTCCAAAATGTGAAGGCCTTGTGGGTCCTGACCTGCCCTGGCCCTAGCTTCTTCCCAGGAAGAAAAATGTAGTCAGTGATTGTTGTGGGAAATGAGATCATCTCCAAAGTGTTCTTGCCATGGTGGGCATGCAACTTTCCTTACTGTAGCTGAACTTTGAGAATGAGTCTTTCTAATTGTACTGTATTTTTTACTTTGTTGACATGATCTGTTTCTAAAGAACACATAGTTTCTTTAATTTTTCTTTCTATTACATGTGGTTGTAAAGATAATAATATTTTCTGGAATTGTCTCCAAATATCCGGTTCCTATATCTTCAAAGGAGCCCTGGTGGCTCAGTGGTTTAAGAGCTCAGCTACTAGCCAAAAGGTCAGCAGTTCGAATCCACCAGCTACTCCGTGGAAACCCTATGGGGCAGTTCTACTCTGTCCTGTAAGGTTGCTTTGAGTTGGAATCGACTTGATGGCAATAGGTATATCTTCAAATGGAGCCCTGGTGGCACAGTGGTTAAGTGTTCCACTGCTAATGAAAAGGTTGGCAGTTCAAATCCACAGCTGCTCCACGGAAACCCTATGGGACAGTTCTACTCTGTCCTATAGGGCCACTATGAGTCAGAATCGACTTAACAGCAACGAGTTTGGGTTTGATTTTTTTATATATTCAAATGAAGATTAAATTTTTTGTGTGTATAAACAATGAAGGAAATTTTGGATGTTTCTACTCTCATTGAGGATGATTCTGCTGTTTAGAAGAGAAAAAGTTTTAGAGATGTGTACAATATTTCTATGATCCACTAAATTTACCAAAGGAATTCACACAAAATAAAGAGAATTTTTCAAATTCTACCATAACAGTATAATTTTTTTTTCTGCGATAATGGCTCGGCAAGTTTAAGTTGGAAAATAATTTCTGTATTGATTGTAATGTTCTTATTTGGAAGTCTAAACATCTTATTACCGGCAAGGAACATATCTCTTATTTGAATGTATTCTGTTGGGATAAAACACCCTTAAGTCCAAGGTGAAACATAGTTCTTGCCGCAAGGCATCAATCTATGGCAACAAGTTATGCTGAAAAGAGATTTGTCCTAAGTAAGACACTCGATCACCACATTGATGACCTAGATAAAGAAATAGAGAATTAGCAATCCTATAACTGAATTCTTTCGTTTTTGAAGAGAAGTGGAAATAGAAAATGGTCCTAAAGGAAGAGAATGCAAGTTGTTAGGGAAAAAATGTTAATTATACCTCACATAATAATACGTAGTGAAATAAGAAAGAACTGCTGAAGCTCAAGTATAATATTAACAAAAGATCTAATTTATTGATTGTTTTCCCTACGTGACAGGCACTATCCTACCAGCTTTATGAGGTAGGGATTGTCATCTCCATTTTATAAGTGAGAAAAAAATGACCTCAAATTAGTGCATGATTTGCTTAAGTGTCATATGTATGTTTGTTGGATTGCAAAAGACCCTCTACTTTATCAGCATACCAGCATTACAGCAGAGAGTATTTTGGAAACCATCTGACATACATCGGACACTTAAATACGAAGATCTCAAGAAGAATGACAGCAATGATGAAATGGTTTGAGAATATGTCTCTTGAAGAGAAATTAGACTGAATTAAGCTTCTGTTACTTTGAATAATCGCCACAATTTGACTGCTATCATTAAGCAAATAAGTATTTGTTCAGATGAAGATGCTGGGCAATTCTTTGTGGCAAGAGAAGACTAAGTAGAAGCATACGAACTTAACATTTAAAAGGAAGATACTTCATTTTAACATTAAGCTATAATGTGGAATAAAGAGCTAGATAATAGTATATGTATTTATAAATGGTAATTTCTTGAATGAACTAGTTACTATCCTGTCATACATATTATACATTCAGTTGCATAAAAGCAGATTAAATCAGTTCTCTTCAGCCTTCTTTTAGTCCTATCATCTGTTCTTTGTGAGCGATTAGATAATAGCTCAGAGAATATTATGGTTGAAGGGAAACCTGGCTTTTGTACATAAGTCTTCAATTAATTTCTGTAGGTATGAGATAAATTTTGGAATAAATTCTCTCATTTTAAGTGACTGCTTTATTTAGAACTGTGGAGTAGAGCTTAGTTCTTTGATATTTTACTTCAGTGTTGAGTCTCATTGGTGGTATGTAGTGGTTAATGTTTCTAGAATTGGACTCATTATTTAGAACAGAAAAAATGTTTATTTGGGGGCCACAAAATACACACACACACACCACAATCCCCTACATCGAGCCTAGGTATTGTACAGATGTTGGTAACAAAAGTTGAGATATTTTCTAAGAATGTAAGAATGGCAATACTTATTTCATATAGAGGGTAGGATTAAAGCAATTTCAGGGTACCCCAGTAACTCAGAATTCATGTTATAAGCTGATGCTTTATTTCAGTTACATCAACAAAAGTGCCAATACTTACTACAAATATCTGGAAACTGGGCGATAAGTCAACAAATGTCTTGTCTAATGCCCAAGTTAATTTATTGTATCTTGCCCCCAAAGATTCATCAGAGCGTTCAAATAAGAGTAAAGCAACATTTAACAAAAGAAATTTCAGAATTTAAAAACATAAATGGTTAATAATAACAATGTGAATTTCCTGTTGTCAGACTTAGCTGAGGATAACATTGCTTTTAGTACTCATGGTTGTGTGTAGGTATCAATAACTGTAACGTGAAGATTTGGCGATGCTGCCAAATGCTCCGGTCTCAAAGACTGGAAGATGTCCAGGGAGAAAGTATAAATAACATTGATTTAGATATGATTACATTATTCTATGGCATTGTATCAATTCGAGAAACTTTTATAGTTGTCCACAGATAGCCACAATTAAGCTTTTAGTTTTGGAAGAATTCCTTATTCCTCTTGCAAGAAATTCCCTTTACGTTTTTAACGTTCAAACTTCATGAAAGCTACAAACAGTAGAAAAAGAAGTGTGTAATATGTGTTAATTTAGTTAATTTCTATTTTGATGTGGCAATGGCATTTGTAATATTTAAGATGACTGTAAAATTGTGTCTAAAACATTAAAAATAAATTTTATATATTTTCCTGATTACAACGTAATGGGATTGAGTTAAAATTTTGAATAGAATGCATAAATCCATGAGTCCCCCGCCTAAATTTATTTAAATAGGTAATTTATTAAAAATAAATAAATCTATGAAATTATGTATACTACTCAGGTGAAAATTAAAAAGACATCGATCCATGCCATACAAAATTAAACTACAAGTATATTAAAGAGATAACATTTAAAAAACAAAAGAAGCTGTGAAATTATAAGAACTTATGAGTTTTTTTGTTTTTTTCTAAACAAACACAAATCTCAGAAGCTATAAACTATACCATATTTGACTTCACAAAACTTTCAAATGTATTTAATTTTTATCAAAACCCAGTTTTAGAGGCAACCACTTTTTTATTGTTAGCTGCTTCTCCTGCTATTTAACCTCATGTTTCTCTCTTATCCTAGCTCTTGAATTTTTTCCTTGGGACTAGATTGATTACTATCAATAAATTAATTCAAAATGAGTAATCACTTCTAAGAAACTAATTGGGAGTGATTCCTATTTAGGCATACTATAATTTTAGGATTTTCATTTACCAACATTCCTTAATTCCTTTCCTTTATCTTTTGTGGTCAATTGTCTGCTTATTGATCTTATATTGAAAAGGAAGTCTCATCAATTAAATTTAAAATTATAGTATGATATGGCTTTTTTTTTTTTTAAGTTATGAAATGTAATTTCCCTACTCTGATTTCTTCTTCATGGATTATCCTTTCTACTGATGACAATATTTTTCTGGGTCACTGTTTCGAAGATTATTTTCTGTCCCCTCAGGAACTGTTCATTTAATGATGAGAGTCTCTGAGGTGTAGTTTATCAGGTGGTGATGGGGTGCCCAACGGTTTCTGCTCTAATAGTGTGCTGCGTGGAGTGGCACTTGTGGTGCCTGTGGTGCATTCCAGTGAGAAAGCTCTCCGCTGTCACTCTTCCATACTCAAGTTGTATCTCTCTCCCAACATGGAGAATTAGAGACAGGCAAACAACGTTGTTCCCATTAAATTTTACTAACCCTCAGGATTATAGAGGGCCTTGTAGGTATAGAAGTCCCTGGGTGGTACAAATGGTTAAGGCATTCAGCTGCTAACCCAAAGATGGCAGGTTTGAGTCTGCTCAGAGGTGCCCTGGTGTACCTGGCCATCTACTTCCAAAATCAGCCATTGAAAACTCTAAGGATTACAGTTCTACTCTGACACACATGGGGTCACCATGAGTTGGAATTGACTAGAGGGCAAATGGTTGGTTTATAGGTATACAAACAACATTTCTGCTAAGGGATTCACAGGCAGCTGAACTAGATCCTCCTTCAGAGAACTAAAATCCCCCAAAAGAGACAACTTCATGCTTCTCCAGCTTTATGTGCCCAGACCAACCAACCATGTGATCCCACACTGGTTTAACTCCCAAGATTCTGGTCAAAATCACAACATCAGAAGCATACTCCAGAGGCTGCCCACTTGTGTTCTCCATGTTGTATTACCACAGTGAGGGGGAAAGAGGGCCAGAGAAGGGGAAGAGGGAGAGAAGGGCAAGGAGCTGCATGACATCTGCATGCAGGTTGCTGTCTTCCATGTACAGACTCACTCTTGTGCCTCTTTTAAACCAGTATAAAAGTTGATTTGAGAGCTTTTATCTTTTAAAGAAAGGTTTAAAATATTAACATGTAATGTCATAAATAAAAAATTAGTTGGCTTGCTTGTCTTTACTGCTTTTATTTCTTGATGTTATCTATGCCTTCTGTGTTTTCCTGTAGGAATTATGCTTTGCAATATGGCTTTGATGCTTTATCCTCTGCCCTTGATTTGGGAGTTATACATATTACTTTTATTCCTACTGAGTTGCTTTATTGCTACTGAGTTATTTTTAAAATCTTGAATCTTTACAGCTCTCAAATTAAGGTCAAAATTAAAACTACATTTTTAAATATTCCCCTATATGAGCAGTTAAAGAGCCTTGGTGGCACAGTGGTTAAAGCACTTGACTGCTAACCGAAAAGTTGGTGGTTTGAACCCACCAGCTACTTCATAGGAGAAAGACGGGCAATGTGCTTCCGTAAAGACTGACAGCCTGGAAACCTTTTAAGGTAGTTCCACTCTGCCTTCTAAGGTCGCTATGAGTTGGAATTGACTCGATGGCAGTAGGTTATATGAGCAATTGTTTATTATAATAATTTTTGCCTTTGTTCTTCCTGCCCTTCTAAAAAACCACACAAACAAAAATATATGAAGGACAACTTGGATTGCATAGAATCCTAGGGTCATAATATTTTGTCATTAACAAATATCATTCTACTATCTTATTGTTAAGAAGAGGTATCAGTTGCAGTTTAAGTTTTGTACCTTGAAGTTGTCCTTGTCAGATGGATCTTGGCTGAAAGAGAATACCAGAAAGATGTTTACTTGTGTTTTATTGACTATGCAAAGGCATCCAACTGTGTGGATCATAACATATTATGGATAAGATTGCAAAGAATAGGAACTCCAGAACACTTAATTGTGTTCATGAAGAACCTATACATAGACCAAAAGGCAGTTGTTCAAACAGAACAAAGGGATAATGCACAGTTTAAAATCAGGAAAGATGTGTGTCGGGATTATATCCTTTTACTTTACTTATTCAGTCTGTATGCTGAGCAAATAATCCAAGAAGATGGACTATATGAAGAAGAATGGGGCATCAGGATTGGAGGAAGACTCACTAACAACCTGCAATTTTGCAGACGACAGAACCTTGCTTGCTGAAAGTGAATAGAACTTGAAGCACTTACTGATGAAGATCAAAGACTGCAGCCTTTACTATGGATTATACTTCAACATAAAGAAAATAAAAATCCTCATAACTGGTCCAATAATCAACATCATGATAAACAGAAAAAATATTGAAGTTGTCAAGGATTTCGTTTTACTTGGATCCACAATCAATGCCCACGGGAGCATCAGTCAAGAAATCAAATGACACATTGCATTGGGCAAATCTGCTGCAAAAGACGTCTTTCAAGTGTTAAAAAGCAAACATGTCACCTTGAGAACTAAGATGCGCC
>NW_004444349.1:164704-196929 GCF_000243295.1 Trichechus manatus latirostris | reverse complement strand
AGAAGAATTATGGTATTGGTGAAGAATATTGAATATATCATGGACTGCCAGAAGAATGAACAAATCTGTCTTGGAAGAAGTACAGCCAGAATGCTCCTTGAAGCAAGGATGGCAAGACTTCATCTCACATACTTTGGACGCATCATTAGGAGGGACCAGTCCCTGGAGAAGGACATCACGCTTGTTAAAGTAGAGGGTCAGCAAAAAAGAGGAAGACCTTCAAGGAGATGGATTGACACAGTGGCTGCAACAGTGGGTTCCAACATAGCAAGGATTGTGAGAATGGCGAAGGACAGGGCAGCATTTCATTGTTATACATAAGGTCACTGTGAGTCGGAACTGACTCAATGGCGCCTAAAAACAACAACCTTGAAATTATTCTTTTTTTTTCCCCCCAAAGTTCAAAACTATTTTTCCTTAAACTTTGGATATAAACACAATATAACTATGTGTTAATCAGTGCTTAATAAATTTAATGTAATCGTGAAGAGCACATTTAATCTGTGTGCTCAAGCCTTTAAATTTCAGCTGAGGCCAACTTTAAATGCAATATTATTTCTTATGTATATTTTTTTCCACTACTAGATCATCAGTTATTCCTTCAGAAATATGCACACACATACATATATTCACATTTTGTTTAGTATATGAATTACATTCTTTCTAGGTATTTTAATCTCTTTTATTTTTCCTTTTATTCTGAATTCTGGCAAAAGTTCTCAAGTTTACTAGATTTTCATTTCTACTAGTACTCTGCATACAAAATAATTTAAAAATCTTTTTCATAGGTTTCCTTGTATCCTATTAAACAGCTCTTTTTAAATTTTAGTCATTTTTTGAACTACTCTATCCTTATAATATGTCATACCTCCATCATAAAGGCAATTTTACGTTGCATCTTACAGGCAATACCTAGCAGAATCACACACACACACAATTTCCAAACTTATCTCCAAGTACTTGCTTTATTCTGATTCTTTATAATAATATTTTGTTTTTTGCTATAATATTTTTCTTTGATCAAATGATCTTGCTTTTGTTTTCAGTTAACTACATGAATTTTCTTTTTCTTATATGGGTAGATATTTATTCATACCAAATTACCTGCATTGTTATAAATTCCATTTAAAAACATTGCATAGTATTCAGAATATGTGATCCAAATGAAGTAGAGAAAACATGACTAGCTTAAACTTAGAAATGAAGTTACTTTGGCAACTTGGACAGTGAGTCATAGGAATTGGGGCTAAGAATAAGATTTGCTCCAGCTGTTAATTTTAAAGCAGTGGGACCTAAAGCAATTTGGTAACACCTTGTTAGTCATATTTGAAATGCTCCGGTACACCTTCCTTTGAAAATTCGTGTTAAACATTTGCATTGCAGACACAGGATGCTTGAAAGACTGTCTCCGGATCCCAAGTATCCACCAGAGTACTGGGATGAGAATTCTATTCAGTGGTACCAACCACTCCGTGGCTGTTATGTCCATTTTTCCTGATCAAGTCGTACATGCCAGAGAGTTATACAGTGTTGGCAATAGTGAAAGCCGTTTTAATTAGTCGCAGAAAACAGTCGGCATACGTACAACAGGAAAAGTTCCATCACAAGCAGTCCTCTTTGGCTCAAAGCTGTCCAGGCAGGATGGAAACCTTCCACAGGTGCCCCTCTCTTTGCACCATGGTTGATAGACCCCAAGAATTTTCCCCTACCCGGTTTTATACCCCAGGGGTTATATATTTCACTGCTCAGAGTACAATGCAAGTTTTCCCACCTGATCACCCAGAGAGGGGGTTGTGAGACATGAGGGCACCAGCCTGGAATTGTTAGCCCTCTTTAGCACTGCTGCTTGTTTAGACAAAACTTTAGGCTTCAAAGGTAGAGGTGGAATGCTTCGTTCCAAAGCCCTTTCCACAGTAGTTCTGTAAAATAGTATGTTCTACTGTACTGGCCGTAGGGTTCCTGTCAGGATGTGGGGACCTGAAAGCCAGCCCAAGGGTTATCCGGGTGTTGGGTTTTCTTCCTGATTCTGTCCCACATACTTCCCTACCCACTCTGCTTTCTGTTCTACTTTTTTTCTTTTTTTGTCCTTTCAAAAGAGCATCCTCATTTTGGTTGGCAGCTTTTATATCACCACATGAATGATTTAAAAACTCCCCACCTTTTCTCTCCACCCTATTCTGCCAAAGCAGTTCCCTCCTCCTGTACTGACAGGAACTCTTGGCAGGGAAGACAAGGGATGGGAGGTATTTGAGGATATATGGTATAAAGAATTGACTTTCGACTCAATGCGTTAAGGGTTTTCTATTTGGCCTTGATTGTGGTATGCTTTATATCACAATTTCTATATTATCTCAGAATACTCCAAGTTCAGTACTTTGAATAGATTAAAGTCTTAAATGTTTAAGTGTTATGCAAAGATTTGAACCTCCAACCTTTCAGTTAGCAGCTGAGTGCTTAGTCACTGAGCCACCAGGGTTCCTCATGCAAAGGTTGCTATAGGTCAAATAAATGTTCCTTGGAACTTAATACAGTGCCTTGATAATACAGAATGTTTGATAATGAAACTGTAAAAACATTAATTAAAAACAAATGTGTAACAACTGTACAAATGTAGAATATTGTCTTATTTCCAAGACTTTCTACAATGGGTTAAATCAGCAGATTTATATTCTTGTTGTTTTTAGCTGCTGTTGAATCAACCCCCAACCCATGGTGACCACATGCACAACGGGATCACACTGTCATGATCCATAGGATTTTCATTGGCTGATTTTTCGGGAATAGATCGCCAGCCCCTTCTTCCTAGTCAGTCTTAGTCTGAAAGTACCACAGAAACCTATTCAGCATCATAGCAACATGAAAGCCTTCACTGACAGCCAGGTGGTAGCTGCACTTGAGGTGCATTGCCCGGGAATCATACCCCGTCTCCTGCATGGGAGGTGAAAACTCTACCAGCGAACCACTACTGCCCCTAGAGATTTACATTACTGAGGGTTTGACTCTTTCTTCCCTCTTCCCCAGACACACACATCATTTTCCTACCTGAATCCCATACTGTCCTCTCAATATAGTTGGATTGCCAATTTGGTTACTTCAATATGCAGTGTTCACATTAATATGGCTATGTGTGTAATACAAACTTGAGCCAAGTACTCAAGTGTGATTGTTTTCCTTTTCTGCACAGCTTGGTTTTCTGGTTCATCTTTCCCATTTGCTTGGGTTTCTATGCTCTTATCACTATTTCTACCAAATTTCTCCACTGCTTGTGGACATCTCCGCACAGTGCCTTCCATCAATTCAGGCATCTTATCAACTTAATTTCTTGAAAAAGTCCCCCAGACTCTTTTTCCAGACTTGCCCCTATCTGGACTGGACACATTCTGTGCCTGCAGCACAACTGACGTGCTACTCAGTACACTCAGTGTCCTTTGGATTCTCTTTGCTTTATTCTTATGCAGAAATCTTTCCTTTAACACATGACTTCCTGTTTCAGAATTTTGTTTCTTATTCTGGCAGGAATTCTTCAGTTGTATAGCCTGCGAAAGAGTATTGGAGTAGTATTGTTCTTACCTTACATGTCTCAAAATATATCTATTCTACTCTCTAACTTAATTAATAGTTTGACTAGGTTTATAGTTTTAACAGTAGCCCTTGTGGCACAACAGTTAAGCGCTTGGCTGCTAACTGAAAGGCTGGTGGTTTGAACCCACCCAGCGGCTCTGCAGGAGAAAGTCCTGGGAATCTCCTCTTGTAAAGATTTCAGCCTAGGAAACCATATGGGGTAGTTCTACTCTGTCCTAGAAGATCGCTATAAGTTGAGAATTGACCTGACAGAACCTAACAACAACAACATAATTTTAGTATGGATTGTTTTTTCATAATATTGAAACATTATTCTATATCTTTTGGCTGCAAATGTTGTTGAGAAGCCTAAGGTCAAACATCTATCTAGTCCTTACTTCACTGATTGAACTCTTATTTTATTATCTCTTAAATTCAGTTTTCTTTTAATTTGTTCTTTTTCTAACCTATTGAGTCAGAAGCTTAGATCATTGATACTAAACCTTTTCCTTTTCTAATATACCTCTCTCACACATACAACTTCACCATTAATCTCACAGTACCATCTTCTTTTAATTCATTTCACATCCCCAAATATGGTTTTCTACTTGTATACAGGTATATGTCCTTGTTTAACACTCATTTTTTTTACTATATATAAGATTCATGAGGACACAGATTATATCTTTTTATTAGTTTTATTTAATGCTGTATGCCCACAGCGTCTATTCAGTATGTGGTATATAATTGGTGCTAAACAAATATTTATTGAATTAATGTAGAGGTATAGAATATATAATTTCAGACAGAAGAAGTAAAAAAAAAATCACTGCTTTGAGGTTACTCTACTAGAGAAGCAAAAGTTTCAAAGAATCTTCGAGAATTAGAATTGATAAAAACCATGAAGATTACCTATCCAATCATCATTTCTATGTAATAATCACTCTATTAACATTGTCTACACTTAAATCATTCCAGTGTTAGAGAACTCAACTAATTCATAAGGGAGTATACTTTATTTCAGAGAACTCCTATTATTTAAAAATTATATTTATCTTTATATTTAATGTAATTTAAGCATTATATTTATTATTCTATTTATAATCTTTACAAAGGTCTCTCACTTCTCCAAAAGAGTTCTTCTGAAAACAATGCTACATATATTCACTTCCTTTGTGATTTTTTTTCTGAAAGCTAAACCACTCGAACAAACAATTAAAAATAAAAATTATTTTTGTGTTTCATTAAAACTTAAAGAATGATATTTCATTTTGGAATGCATTGTAATAATTGGAATTACTTAAGTTTTATATTGGGTCTATTTCTTTTTATGGTGCACAGTTAATGACCCATATTTCCATGTACTGCAAATATAACATTTTTAGTTTCAGCCAAAATAAAAATAATATAAAGGATATTTTGAAGAACTAAATTTTTAGAAAGGATGCAGTCTTCTGTTTTAGCTAACATTAAGAATACTATGTCAAAAACTTTTTTAAAAATTATATACTGTTCCTATTTACTCATTATTTTATTAATATAAATGAAATGTATTTATTTTTGTGTGTGCATTTGAGTAAACAGAATAGCATATTTGAGTGAGAAGACTCATATTTAATGTGAAAAATTCACTTAATTACCTTACCTCAGTGTGTGTGAAACACATCTGTATTAACTACCTCAAAGAATTGTATTGATGATCAAACTGAGAAAATATATTTTAAAGTATTTTGTAAATGTTTAATCAAACACTCTTTTCGTAGTGTCCATTGTAATCATAAATTTTAAAGAAATCGCATACATTTTTTAAACATAAATGAGATGAAACACCACCCACAAACACAGCTGTTTACTCCTAAATGCATGAAGTAACTGGTAAAATTGAATGATTTGGTTATTGTGGTTCTTTGGTCCCTGTTTCTGAATCATTGTTATCAGCTCCTCCATATTTTTTCCAAACCATAGAGGTTTGCTTATGGAGTGACCCACTTTCTTCTACCTATTCTCTGGGACTATATTAGAAACTTCTAAACATAGCAGTAAGAAATAAGATCTATTTTTAAAAAGTCATTAAGAAACACGGGCACATTCAGTGGTATAATTTAAAAACTGCCGATTGTCCAGAAACAGCACAGAACTTTATGGCAGCAGTGGGGCTACAGCCAGGGGCCTCCCGGTTTCTGGGTCAAAAGTGGGCCATAGGGACCCCCAGAGTGTGATGAGGACCTGAAGCTACCCCCTTGTAAAGCAGAGTGGAGGGAGGGAGAAAAAAATAAAGAAAACCACAGAATTCTCAAAATTTCTCATCAAATTCCAAACTAAGTTATCAAAATTGATCAAAAAAAGAGAAAACACACTCAAATAAATTACTTCAAAACTTTAGAAGAACAGAGTATAACTAAAATTATAGCTGACATTTATAAAAGGTAAGTAAAGACTATGAAATTTTTTTAGTCAATTAAAATAGTAAATATAGAAGATACCTGAAATTTTTCTAGAAGATAATTGTATGTACGCAATAAGAAATGAAAAAGAAACCTGAATAGAGCAATTGCTAATAAATACTTTACTCATGAATCGAATTCCATATTCTCCTTCAAAACAAACAAACCAAGTTTTATAGTTGTGTTTTACACTTGAGTTTTACCAAAATCTTAAGAACAGATTAAAAAAAATGTTTTAGAGAAGCCAAAAAGGCACATATTCCAACATACTATATATGAGCAAATTATTGAAACCCAACGATGAGAAAAGTATAAGAAAAGAAAGTTATAGGCTAATCTATGATTATGGATGCAAAAATCCTAAGTAATATTCTTGGCAAATGAAATCTAGAAGTGTTATAAAATATTCATCATGACCATATGGTATTTATTCTCAGAATTCAAGGAAGTTCTCTATCAGACAAAGTATTAATTTATTTCATCATTCCAATTAACTGAGAAAAACCATATGGTTATTACATATAAATAATAAAAGCCATTTAAAAATACTAACACTTATTCAAACAACAACTAGAAACATAAAACATAAAAGAGCACACTTAGCTAGAATTTCTACATGAAACTTGTAGCAAATATCATTTTGCAGAATGAAAAATTAAACCTCTCTCATTGAGTTCAGGGAGAAAAAAAAGAAAAAAATATATATATGATAACGGCTATCTCTCCTATTTAACATTTTCTCAAGCGATATTGTACAAAACTAAAGCAAGAAAAAATAAGGATGTAAACATTAGAAAAGAGACGGTTTTTCTGTTTACAGATAAAGTACACATCCAAGACAATCTACAGGCAAATTATATATATATATATGTATGTATGTACACACACACATATAAAGTGCAGTAAGTTTTCTCAATAAATGTTCAACAGACAACTAATTTTAGAACATAATAAAAAAATTCCAATATTAATCCAAAATCTATGAAGAAAAGTTAAAAAGATGCCTGTGAATAAATAAACATGTGTGCAAGATTTCTTTGGAGAAGATCTCAGAATATTATTATAGGTCTTGAAAGGAGCCCTGAATAAATTAGGAGCTATATTATATTCATGGATAATACATTACATAACAGTGCAATTTCTTCCGAGTCTAATATTTAAATACATGTAATTTCAATCTGAATACCAACTGAGATCTGCATGGACATGCCAAATTGATACAGAAATTCACATTTAAGAGTAAAGTTTCAAGAACAGTTATGTCATTTCTGAAAACAAACAAAAAAGAGGGTGTTATTTCCAATTCATAATGTATTTAAAGCTATGATAATTAAGATGATGTCTACTGGTGCCATTTGTAAGCCAATAATTCTTTGAAAAATATAACCTTTTCAAATTGAAAAATAGGTATGAGAACTACAGAAATAGGTGCACAACCTTTGGACATACCACTTATTCTTCAGTCGAAATAGAATCCATTTAAAATTGGTATAAAGGACCATACTTTCACAGCTTTACAGTGGCTTGAGAGTTAAATTTAATTACATAGCTTTTTGAAGAGGATTAATTGAACTAGTTTTGAAATGCAGAATGTGAGACTGAGAAAGAGAGGCAAAATATAGGCACCCTTTTGTTTTTGTTTGTTTCTGAGTCAAGAATCAACATACTGACGTTAGTTTATCCTTATATTTTTGTTTGGGAATTGAGGAAAACATTGTAATCGGAAAGTCTTGAGATTTTAAAAGACAGAAATCCAAGACTTCAAACATCCTAATTTTTCTTGATGTGTGTATGTGTTGTGTCTCCATTATTTATTAAGAGTTGAGATAGAGATTACCACTTATGTTTTATTTTCATATAATATTTTGATTTATATTGTTTATCAATACACAGGCTTAATCTTTCTCTTCTTTAGGTTTAGAGAAGACACATGTCAATGTGAATGATCAAATCTACTCTCTTCTGTATAATCTGTGCCACCACGTGTCTGTCAGTTTGTCATACTTGGGTGGCTCACGTGTTGCTGTGCTGCTGGAAGATTTGCCACCGGTATTTCAAATACGAACAGGGTCCCCTTTGGTGGACAGGTTTCAGCAGAGCTTCCAGATTAAGACAGGCTAGGAAGAAGGACCTGCTGATCTATTTCTGCAAAAATTGGCCACTGAAAACCTTATGAATATCAGCAGAACATTGTCTGATATGGTGCTAGAAGATGAGCCCCTCTGGTTGGAAGGCACTCAAAATATGACTGGGGAAGAGCTGCCTCCTCAGAGTCAACCTTACTGAAGTGGATGGAGTCAATCTTTCAGAACGTTCATTTGCCTGTATGGCATGGCTCAAAATGAGAAGAAACAGCTGCAAACTTCCATTAATAATTGGAACATGGAATGTACGAAGTATGAAATCTAGGAAAATTGAAAGTTGTGTGGATCATAACAAATTATGGATAACATTGCAAAGAATGGGAATTCCAGAACACTGAATTGTGCTCATGAGGAACCTATACTTAGACCAAGAGGCAGTCATTCAAAGAGAGCAAGGGGATACGTCCTAGTTTAAAGTCAAGAAAGGTGCGCATCAAGGTTGTATCCTTTCACCATACTTATTCAATCTGTATGCTGAGCAAATAATCAGAGAAGCTGGACTATATGAAGAAGATTGGGGCATCAGGATTGGAGGAAGACTTATTAACAACCTGCAATATGCAGATGGCACAACCTTGCTTGCTGAAAGTGAAGAAGACTTGAAGCACTTACTGTTAAAGATCAAAGACCACAGCCTTCAATATGGATTACACCTCAACATAAAGAAGACAAAAATCCTAACAACTGGACCAATAAGCAACATCATGATAAATGGAGAAAAGATTGAAGTTGTCAAGGATTTCATTTTACTTGGATCCACAATAAACACCCATGGAAGCATCAGTCAAGGAATCAAATGATACATTACATTGGGCAAATCTGCTGCAAAAGATCTCTTTAAAGTGTTAAAAAGCAAAAATGTCACTTTAAGGACTAAGGTGTGCCTGACACAAGCCATGGTGTTTTCAGTCACCTCATATGCATGTGAAAGCTGGACAATGAATAAGGAAGACCCAAGAATAATTGATGCCTTTGAATTATGGCAGTGGTGAAGAGTATTGAATATACACCATGGACTGCCAGAAGAACGAGCAAATCTGTCATGGAAGAATTATGACCAGAATGCTCCTTAGAAGCAAGGATGGTGAGACTTCATCTCACATACTCTGAACATGTTATCAGGAGGGAGCAGTCCCTGGAGAAGGACATCATGCTTGGTAAAGTAGAGGGTCAGTGAAAAAAGGAAGACGCTCAACAAGATGGATTGACACAGTAGCTGCAACAATGGGCTTAAGCATAACAGTGATTGTGAGGATGGTGCAGGACTGGGCAGTGTTTTCTTCCGTTGTACATAGGTTCACCATGTGTTGGATCCAACTCAAGGACACCTAACAACAACAAAATTCTAAATCTTTCATTATTTTCACAAATGAGAGAATTATATAATAGAGAACTGTTCTGTGATTCTTCCGTTTCTTATTGTACAGGGGAAAAGGAAACTAAAATCAAGTATGATCAGTCTCATGAGAAAATAATCATATTGTATATAAATTTTATCTAATTTCTATTTTATAGTCCATTCAAATAACCCACAATTACAGTTACAATAGTGTATTAGTTTTCTAGGGCTGCTATAACAAAATAGAACAAACTCGGTGGCTAATAAGAACAGAAATTTATTGTGTCACACTTCTGGAGGATAGAAGTTCAAATCAAGGTATTGGCCATGTTAATTCCTCCTGAGGCTTTCAGGGAGAAACTATTCCGTGCCTCTCCCTAGCTTCTGGTAGCTCCAGATGTTCTTTGACTTACAGCTGCAGCATCACTTGGCGTCCTTTTTCAGTTTCTCAGTCTCTGTGTATCTTCCCTTTTATAAGAACATATTCATATAGGCTAGGAACATCTTGAAAGACCCCATTTCCAAACAGGTCACATTCACAGGTATAGAGGTTAGGACTTCAGCATATCATTTTTGGGGACACAAGTCAATCCATAACAGTGAAACTACACTTTAAGTAGCATTCCTTATGCAGCTACCTGGAACATTAAAGAAAGATTCCTTACTATTTTCAGACATACAGAAGTATACACACACATATAATCATTACTTCTGTTATTTTAACATCTAAAAGGTAAGTGTTATTTGGTGAATAGAATTGAGGTGAGGCATATAGACCTGTCTGAATGATCTTTACATATATACAATATCAATATATACAATTAATTCCATATAATATATATTTATGTAGAAGGATTAATACAGAGCATCATTTATATCACTCTGTTAAATGGTGTTCCTGTTTACTCACATCTTCTATCTTGTACTCTGTATATTATTCCCATCATTTTAAATAATATTGTAGCTAATTGCTAGATTTTTACACAGAAACATGCTTCACGATATGAAATCCAAGTGTTTGATTTACTAAAATGAGTAATTCCCTGTTATTGTAACCATAGTGATTTCTAGAAATAAGAAATACAGCCTTGAATTCAAGGGTAAGTGTCCAGCTCCTCACAGTAACCAGATTAAGCTAACTAAAAATTATTCACGGTAATGGAACATTTAGATTCTATGTTTGTTTTCCAATCTAGCATAAAATAAAGAAACCATTTACATTCAAATATATTCTAGCATTTTTTAAGGAACCTAGAATGTGAATTATTAAATTGTAATGTATTATTATGGATAGCATTTGTGGATATCTTTTAATTACATTTTTCTGTCTTGTTAAAATTAAACTGTAATTCTAGAAATTTTATTTCATTTTATCAATGAATTCCATGTTTTTGTACTTTGAAATGCCCCTTAAGTATAGATTTTCATTTCTCCTTGCCTTATTTAAATATTTTACATAAAATATTTTTCTGATATATCTATGACTATTTGGTAACTTAAATTATGTTTTAGATATTTCCATTAACACTGATCTAATTCAGAGGGAATGCATAGCGTGTCAAACTGGAATATTTCTCTTGGTGATTTTTATATTTTGAATGATCTCCATTGTTGGTATATTTTTATGATTTAATAATTAACTTAGGCATTTATACTACACAAATTCATATTTCTGACCGTCACATCATCAGTAGGCACATCAGAGTCAATGTTAATTGAACTCTGAGCAGAATAGTCATATGGCTCTTTACTTACAGATTCACAGTATTATCTTAACATTATTTTTGGCAGCTCCTTCAAGAGCACTATAGAACTCGGCAAAACATGCTTACACAGTCGGGTGGGAGAACAAAAGTATTGATTCAATCAAAGATGATTTTCTAGCAGCACAGTTGATGCCACATGTTTACTTATGATTATTAAAATTTGATGATTAATCATTTTTATGACATATGCAGTTGACAACCTCAAATAGCAAAAATTAATGGCAACATGACATTCAGCTTTTAAAACCGTATCTTCTGCTTTGGGGAATGCCCATTCTGAGAGACATTGACAGTACACAAAAAGAAAGTGATAAATTTGCTTGTGTACAAGCAGGAAGTCGACAGCAAAGTTTACATTTTTGTCAGTAAGCAAAAGAAAAAGGTCTCAATGACCCACACAAACTAAGAATTGCCACTTTCATTGATAATGACAGGCTCATAAAGGCATGTGATTTGTAATAATGCCCACAAAAATATCTTTTTTATTTTTATTACTTGTATTGCTTTATGAAAATAAAGTCAGTTATATCATTATCTTCAGTGCCTCATACAGAATTATAGAATTGCTATTGCGTTAATAAAGAATAAAATGTGATGATAGGAGAAATGGGGAAAGAGAAGGACAGAAAGAAGGAAGAAGTAGCTGAAACGCTTTTATTTAACTTCCTTAATTAAGTGAAGAATTTAAAATCAGCTCTAGTCAAAGATTATTTCTAGCCCCAGAATCTAAAATTTAGGGGTTTTCTACTAAGTCTAAAATTTAGTGTTTTTTTTTGTTTTTTGTGTAAAAATATTAACATAAAAAAGATATCTCAAATATTGCCTGAGCATAAATAAAATTTGAAGATATGGTGGGTAATTTCTCAAGCCCAAGAATCCCCAGAAATATTTGCAATGAAAGGCCATTCCAAGAGGTATCTGATGAATTTTATTAGCACTATATTTGCAAATTTGATTTCTATTCAGAACACTAAAGCATTTTATCAAATGGGGATGTTAAAACTCATTAATGGTCAACTGTTTTTTTTTTCAAATTCTGAAGTTATATAATTACTAGTCATATATTGGAGAAGCTTATTTCTACAGGGGATTAAATATAAAATATATATGAAAGTGCTTTGTTATTCAAATATTTCACTTTATTATTAATACTAATAATTAGAATTACATTCATCATTGGTGAAAATTTTTAACTTTCCTGTATTTTAATTGAATCATATGACATATTTGGGAATCTGAAAACAGTTATTTAATTAGCTATGGAATTATTGTATTAGGAAGGTATAAAAGTTGGCAATCACATAGTCCTGATAAATTCACTCTAAAATTCTAGCTTTGTTTCTATGTCTTTCCCTCTCCTCTATACCTTCCAGTAATCACTGCTAAAGGATATCTATTGAGATTGGTGCCTGCATGTGGATCTGTTAGTAGATGGGAACTTCACTGTCTACTTACCTCATTCCCATGCTTAGAGCCATCTTCTCTCTTCATGGCCCTCTCTTCTTCAGTGTCAATCTTCTTCCACCTTACTTTTGATTTCACAGAGAAGAATAAAGCTGTCATCTCTGCGCTTGATATAGTTTTGCCTTTATAAATACAACTGTATTTATATCTGCTCCCAGCCCTTCTTCTCTCCAGAATCCTAAAAATAATATTCCTCTTTAAAACAAATGTATCCTATTTTACTCTTGATCTTATTTTCTCTAGCTTATCCAGAATCTGAACTTTGCCATAAAACTTATTTTATTTCTCTATTGGTTTTCCAATTCACCCTTCAATGTTGCCTATAAAAATATACTTTATGTATTATATTTAAATAATAATATATATCATAAAACTCAAGCTTTGCTAGACCCATATGTTACAATCCTTTTTTTTTTTTTCCCTTTAACTTCCTTCCTTATAAATCTCTTGGACTGAATATTCCCTCATTACTAATTACTATGTCCAGTTCCTCAACTGGCATTTATTTTAATTTAATAAGATAGTCTGTGTATATATTATAACCACAACTATGTCAACTTGACAGCAATGGTTGTAATTTTGTTACGTGGGTATTTAGCCTGCATTTTCATTAAAATTATATTTAAAATAATTTACTATTTAAAAATATTTTTAAAACACCATGTCAATGGATGCATAATATTCCGAAGGTATGAATATACCATTTTTGAAATTGTCCCTCTATTGCCAAACATTTTTGTTTTCTGATTTCAAATCTTTTGGTATTACAAGTATTATTGCAATAAACATGTATGTTTATAAAATCATGTTCTAATTTCTTATTATTAACTTAAGACAAATTTCTGGAAATGGAAACTCTATGTGGAAGGGTGAGATGACAATAGTAATTTACCAACAGTTTCTCAAGAAAAGATACCTGAATTTCCACTGCTATTAATGTTTTAACCATGTTGTTGTTGTGTGCCATGGAGTCGATTCCGATTAATTACTTTTGTGTGTGACCTTTTTAGCCATTGTCTTATAACTCACCCAGGTGATTGTGTGATAGGGTAATCGTGGCCTACCAAGGGGATTGGTCAGATTTGCCTTAAAAAAGAGCCAATTCCAGAGCAGAGGGGAGGAGCCCAGCACCAAGGAAGTAGAGGTGGGCAGCAGAGACCTGGCACCAGGAGATAGCGCAGTGGGTTTCCCAGCCCACGGAGAGAGAAAGCTGGGTGCCTTTGGGCAGAGACTGAGGGTCAGGGGGAGCCATGTCTGTGAGCACAGTTGGGAAGAGGCTATCCTGATAGAAGAACTGTATTCTGAGTATTCCTGAATCTGAACTGTAACTGTTACTTCCCTAATAAGCCCCATAATTGTGATTATGGTTTGTGAGTTCTGTGTGGCCATTGAAATGAATTACTGAACCCAGCAGAAAAATAGAGGATGTTGTTCAAGGTACAGTTGGTGTCAGTAAAGATGGCAGAGAGAGGAGGTATGTCTGACCTCCTCCTTGCAGGGAGCAGCCTTGGGCTGTTGATCTTCCCCTTGTGGGGTTGGAGGAGGTCAGACACCTCTCCCATGCTGTTCTTACCAATGACCCTATAGAACAGAGTAGAACTACCCCTTAGGGTTTCCTGGGTTATAAATCTGTACAGGAGCAGATTGCCAGGTCTTTTCTCCTGCGGAGTGGCTAGAGGGTTAGAACCCACAACCTTTTGGTTAGCAGCAGAGTGCTTTACCATTGCATCGCCAAGATTCCTGAATTAACCATAGGCCTATCATATTTCATTTATTAATTAAACAAATATGTAATTGGCACCTACCCTGTGCCAGACACTGTGTACGTCTGGGGACACAGCAGTGCAATGGTAGACCAGAGAGACACAATAGACAAGGTCACTGAAGTGAGCTTAGTGTGCGTCTGTGAGTGTGTGTGTGTGTGTGTGTGTGTGTGTGTGTGTGTGCAGGAGGCAAATAATAAATGCAGATATAAATAAAAATTACATACTGATTGAGTTCTCACAAGAACTATCAGGATACTGTATAGGCAGTAACGGACAAGTTACTTAACCTCCCAATTTTTTCTATTTTCCCTCTAGAAAATAAGAATGCTCTCTGCCTTAGAATGCCTCAGTACCACGGTGACGGTTACCGCTGAGTGCAGATCCCACCATAGTCGGCTGTGCCCATGCTCAACTCACCTGCTCATTGTTGCCCCTGCTACCCCGAATTCCAGACCTACCTACACTGATCCATATCTATGACCTGACTGGACTTTTTTTTTTACCACTGCAAGTACACAGCTATTCCTAAAGATTTTTATTGGAAAGGAGAAGTTTCCAAATATGGATAATTTAGCAAGTGTAAAGAGCAAATTCAGATAATCCTAGTCTCACACCTGATTTTGTTTTCTTCCATAAATCATTTAGCTTCACTGAAGGCCAGGATGAAATTAGTTAAGACACTATTCACCTTCTCTTGCTTTTAAAATCGTGTACCCCACCACTTCATTTTTTTCTCTGTACTTGGGTTCTTGCTACACTATTCGACTGCTTTTCATTTTCAGATGTTTACTACGCCATGGATAGTTTATATATTCGTAGTCTTCCTCCAAGTGATCATTTAAGTATGATTCCTGAGGGCAAGAAGAGCTTAAGACTAACCTGATTATTGTGGAATTCTGCGTTCTTATTTCCTCCCAGGCATTGCCTCAGGGCCAACAGGATTTGTAGTAATATATAACTCTGATTTAATCTTTCTTATGGGAAATTATGCAAGTTCAGGAGCTCTGCCCCTTTTTACTGAAATAATTATTTTTAAATCCCCTGAAGGTGGTTACATAATTCGAGGGAAGTAAAACATGCATTGCAGGACTAGTAGTATGTCCACCACTGAAATTTTCTTGAAAATAATGTTTAATTTTTTCTTAATATTCGCCTTCTTCTGTAAGGGGAAATTTTGTTTATGATAAGAGTTACAAAGCAAGAAATGATTTATGATACTTACTAAACTGAACAAGAACTAGATATATATGTTTTATATATATCCTTAAATATAGTATTGCATTTAGACATTCTGATAGCTTTTCCTTATAGGTGAGAATCTGCTCAATGTGTTTTAAGTTTTTCAGAAGACAAGCGCCCATCTGTAAAGAAATCACATTGTGTCATAAGTGAGCGTAAAGAAATTATTTTTCAGAGAAGCAGAGAGAAAGAGAGAGAACTACAAAATGAATATAGCCTTTTTGGATCAAAACAAAGCAAGGACCAACCTGTGGATATCCAGTTCGAAAACAGAATCCCAATGGTAATTTTTATATATTCACTCAGCTTCCAGAAATAGTCATATTCATGTTCAGACCTGTCCTAGTTTTATGTTCTTTGCATAAAATATATAGCCTTAACATCTGAAATACTTAAAAATATTTAAATACTTAAAACATTTTATGTTTTAAAAGATATTATATTGTGCTTATAGTATAAAAGGAGCCATGGCGGTGCAGTGGTTAAGAGCTCGGCTACTAACCAAAAGGTTGGCAGCTCAAATCCACCAGCAGCTACTTGGAAACCCTATGGGGCAGTTCTCCTCTGTCCTCTAGGGTCGCTGTGAGTCGAAATCGACTTGATGACAACGACTTTAGTTTGGTTATAGTACAAAAAATAAAAATCCTAGTAACAATCTGCACAGAATTTTCTTCAAATTACTCCAGATTTTATTGTTGTATCTATGCATTTTAGAACCCTTAAAATGCAAGAATAAATTTAAGTGAAGATTAATAAAGACGAAATTGGTAAAACATTAGTATTATTTAAAAAGATACCTTTGGTTTTTCTTTGCTGCTATCCTAGGGGGAGGGGAAAAAGCAAGTAGCCCAAAACATATCCCAACTTATTTTCCTTCCACTTTTACTTTTGAAAGTACTTTCACCTTCACCTCTATATCCTCCCTAACAACCCTGCCATTCTTTGTTTCTGCTACTGTCTCACTTTACACACATTTGGTTTATAACTTACAAGATGTTTGACTTTAGAAGTTGTTCATCTTAGCTGCAGCTTCCTTGTCTATACTATGAATATCATATCTAGGACATCAAGTTATTTTGGTAGTGAGTTGGTTAAAAAAACAAGACAGTTGAGTTGCTAGGATATTGTAGGAACTCAATAAAATTTAGTTTGCCATTAATTATTTTGAAGACAAGGACTATTCTATTTCACCCAAGAGCTGGTAAAATCCTTTGAAGCATTTTACTTAGTTATGATGGATAATAGTTTCAAAGGTTTTTATTTTTAGTATGCTTCTATTATAAATGCGTTTTAAAGTACCCATGGTCTCTTGTTGATGTTGTTGTTACGTGCCGTCGAGTTGGTTCCAACTCATAGTGACACTATATACAACAGAACAAAACACTACCTGATCCTGCAGCATCTCAAAATTGTTGCTATGTTTGAGCCCGTTGTTGCAGCCACTATGTCAGTCCATCTTGTTGAGGGTCTTCCTCTTTTTCTCTTACCCTCTACCAAGCATGATGTCCTTCTCCAGGGACTGGTCCCTCCTGAAAACATGTCCAAAGTATGTGAGACCAAGTCTCGCCATCCTTGCTTCTAATGGGCATTCTGGCTGTACTTCTTCCAAGACAGACTTGTTCCTTCTTCTAGCAGTTCATGGTATATTCAATATACTTTGCCAACAGTGTAATTCAAAGACATCAGTTCTTCTTCGATCTTCCTTATTCATTGTCCAGCTTTCGCATGCGTATGAAGCAATTGAAAACACCATGGCTTGGGTCAGGCACACCTTAGTCCTGAAGGTGACATGTTTGCTTTTTGACCCTTTACAGAAGTCTTTTGCAGCAGATTTGCACAGTGCAATATGTCATTTGATTTCTTGACTGCTGCTTCCATGGGTGTTGATTGTGAATCCAAGTAAAATGAAATCCTTGAAAACTTCAATATTTATCCATTTATCATGATGTTGCTTATTGGTCCAGTTGTGAGGATTGTTGTCTTCTGTTAACGTGTAATCCATACTGAAGGCTGTGGTCTTTGATCTAAATCAGTAAGTGCTTCAAGTCCTCTTCACTCTCAGTAAGCAAGGTGTGTCATTGGCATATTGCAGGTTGTTAATGAGAATTTTTAATACAGGTTGTTAATGCAGGATTATTGAATTTAATCCTGCATTTATAAAACAGCATTTACATTTTTAACATTAATTAGCTATCAAGATTTAGCCAGACTATTGCCTCATATGTGTATTATTATTATTATTTTAATTCAAAATGAAGGAACTAATATGGGATAAGGGGTGGTGCTTACAACAGAAGTTTTATTTACACAACTAATATAGCCAACATATGTGAGACTTCTGCATCTACAAAGGAGTCAGCATTGGTGATAAACAACAGTAAGGAAGTAAAATCTAATTTACATGAGCATTTTGTCCCCAGCTACCATGTGATCCATTATAGCTTTTCATAGCAGAGTATAAAACAAAATCATTTGAGTTTGCCAGGTGCATTCTTGCTGAATCAGCCTACTTGGTATTATGCCAGTTTGTACTGTTTCTCACTGAGGGAAATTATCCCTGAATAAAATATTAGTAATGTTTAAAGGGAAATAACAGCCTTGGTGTTGCAGTGGTTAAAGCACTCGACTGCTAACTGAAAGGTCGGCAGTTTGAACCCACCAACTGCTCCACAGGAGAAAGATGTGGCAGTCTGCTTCCATTAAGATTACAGCCTTGGAAACTCTATGAGGCATTTCTACTCTGTCCTCTAGGGTTGCTATGAGGTGGAATCAACTCAGTGGCAATGCATTTGGTTTTGAGGAAGAGCCTTAACCCAAATTTGAAAGTTGTGACTAAGAAAGCTTTGTCATAAAAATAAATAAAAATAAAAACATAGAAGAAATGTGAGCTTTAAATAAATGCATAACGTTGAAATTTTGTGATTATTTTTAATCCAAAGAGTTTATTTTGAAATTGCTGTTTGCTGGGATTACAAAAATGTTCCTTGGAGAGAGAGTATTCAGAGAACACTACATAATGAAATTGGTATCTGGCTAGGGTTTTTTTGCAGGGTGGTGGTGAGGAGGTGGGTAGGGTTGGGGAAAGGGATTTGAGACAGAAGAAATACATAAATGTATTGGAAAGGGTGCATAACATCATGGAAAACTCTCAGACTGGGGAGTCAGAGTAGGTATGTTCTTTGACCATTTGATCACTCAGTTTCCTCATCTACAAAATTGAGTTAATAAATATCCATGTCTCCACTCAGTAAATTATAGTTATTATTGTAAAAATTATCTTGAATTTTAGATGCTATATCAGATGACTTTTTCATGTCAAGAAAGTTTTTATTTTGAGGTAAACTAAAGGATTGAAGTATGAGCTATAAGTCTGAAAACTTGGCAGCCTATGTTTTATCAATGAACGTATGCATTCCATAGATAACTATTTTTAAAGAGAAGAGAATGCTTTAGAGTAAGTCTGGCCTGGGTTTGAGTCCTGAATCCCCCTTTACTTGTGTGACTTCTAGAAATGGCTTTGATTTTAAAGATTCCTCATCCTTAAAATGAGAAGCATTTGACTCACTTTCTCCTTTTAATAAATGTTAGCTGTCACTATTAATATTTAAAGCATTATATTAGTGTACAATTAACAGGCATTACCTCACTTCTGTCCCTATGTTGATTTTGTGTGCATGTATCTGACTCTCACACGCATAACAAAAGTAATGAGGAGGCTGGCCATTCAAATGTACCCAGAGGCATCTTTGAAGAAAATCCTGGCAATATACTTCCAAAAGGTCACAGCCATATGGAGCAGAGTTCTACTCTGACACACATGGAGTCACCATGTGTGGAAATGACTCGATGGCAAATTTTTATTTATTTATTGGTTTATCAAAAGGACTTGGAAATATGTTGTCTAGAATCACTAACTGAATATTTCTATCATTAGTGTTTCGCTATATTCTAGACACTTATTTAAAGCATTAGAGGAGATTCCTTCATAGCAGAAGAGAAAATATGTTTAAGTTACTTGTATGTATGCGTGAGTTTCAGTACCAGCACAGCACAGCAGCTGTTCCAAAAGACAAAATGAGAAGAGACCATGGAGAAACAGATAATTACATGCCAAATGTACAGAATGCATGTTATAGGAATTCAGAGACAGGATGCACAGATGCGGAAAGGATTTGCAGAAGAAGTGGGCTTGGGCTGTTCTTTAAGAGTCAAAAAAGTGTGGAATAGAGAGATGAGACCATGAGCAAACAGATGAGGAAAACATGTATAGGGCATGATATGGAGACAGAAAATGGGTTCGGTGTGGCATGTGGACATATCAGGGCATTCAGTTGGATGAATTGAAAATTGAAGGCAGATGGCAGAAGCCGTAAGTTATTCTGCTTCTAAGTTTGGGGGGGCATCCCTCCAGAGGTTTTGACAAGGGAAAGGGGGGATGCTTCCTCTGAAAAATTCCAGGCTGGATGGGTTTCCATCTCTTATCTGCCATGGCCCTCAAACATTAGAAATGTGTACTCCATCCTGGAGGCTGCAGCTAACTTCTTTTGGCATTGGGAATGTTCTGCACAAGATTCTGAAGCGCATTAAATGCTTTTTGAGATATCACCGGAGCTACTTTCCTATTTGTTCAAATCTAAAGCTGTTTAGCTGTAAAACTGCAGCCCCTAATATTTTTCTTAGAAAGAAAATGAAAATAATGTACCAATCTTAAATTAGATTTCAAAAGAAAAATATAACACAAAATGATTTTGAAATTAAAAGGCTCTCAAATTAAGGCTTAGAAATAGTTGTCCATTTAATTTTTATTACTTGAGAAGACTGTATGTACCAGTTTCAAGTGTGAAATATTTATGCAGAAATTTCTTCACTTTTGCTAATTTGAGCAAAAGGTGAGGATTCTCAGATTTGCTTTTCATCATCTGGTCCCATGGATAGTAAAAAGAACACATGATCAATCAGTGACCTTCAGAGGCTGGGCAAGATGGTCGCTTCCATTTATACCCCAGCAACTAACCCAGTGAACAACAAATAAACACAGACTGGAATTTCAGAACTCCAGATGGCAGCTGGGGTGTTGCAGTGTTGAGTTGAGTCCGGAAGATGGGAAAGGAGGAGGGGGCCAACACAGAAGCTGGGAGAATCTACCTACTGGGACAATCTGGAGGACTTACTCACTGCAGCCACTTTGGGACAGTGTCAGGCAACACCCTGAACAAAGAACACAGAATGGGAGCTAAACTGAGGAAGCTATAGCCCTGTTTTTAAGGCTGTGCAGATTGGCTGTGGGAGTTCATGGGCCACACACTTGGGAGGAGGTGAAGGGAGGCCGTGGCACTGTGAGAGAGTGCTGTTGAATCTTACCAAGACATGAGATGGATGGGCATCAGGACTAGGAGGAGCTGAAAAGACACTAGGGCAAGAGAGATACTCCAGGCAGGCAACACGGAGGGTAATGGCTGACTCCCTGCCCACAGTGGAATACCGTGGGAGACCCTGTGCAGGGGTGCCCATCAGGGAAAGACAGAGTGCTACCCACCTTCACTACAGGAAAGCCAAACATCACCACATGTGTCTGCGTATGTGGCCAGCTAAAATCCCCTGCATCTGCATACTGAACTCCGGAGGCCAATCACCCAGAACTCCTGAATCAATGCTGAAAAAAACCTAAAGAGTGCCCTCTAGTGGTTCTTATGAGAATATGGCAAAGCTAAATCAACCAAGTATAATCAGAAAATTTCCCCATGAAAATCAGAAAACAGAATTTAAACTATTAAAAAATTATATCAAAAATGGCACAAGTTCAACAAAAAAATAGAAGAACACACAAAATCACAAGAGAAGGACCAATCAGAAGGAAAACATGAAGAATAGGAAATTTCTTCTATGGAGGTCAGGTTAATGCAAAAAATTGAAAATTTTCAGACAATGGTGCTAAATATATTTAGGTGAAGCAAAAAAGCACACAGAAAACAAAATAACGAATATCAGGAAACAAATGGAGGAACAAAATGAGAGATTCATCAAGGAAATTGAAAACATCAAAAAAAAAAAATAAAACAAACGAACTACTGGAACTGAGGAATAACAAACTGAATTAGAAAAAGCAAGAGAAACATTCAACAATAGAGTCAATCATACAGAACTTAGATTAAGTGACCTCGAAGACAGAATAACTGAACTTATCAAGTCTAAAGAAAACCAAGAGAAAAGAACAAAGAAAAGCAAACAAAGAAAAATGAAATTATGGGATTCAGTTAAGAAATCTAACATTACAATTATTGGAATTCCAGAGCACCATAACAACAACAAAGGCATAGAAAAAATTTTGCAAGAGATAATCAGAATTTCCCAGACCTAAAGAGAGAACCGAGCCTGCAAATACAGGCAACTACAGGAACCCCAATTAGAAAAAATACAAAAAGATCAACTCCGTGCCACATTCCAATAAAATTCCTGAAAAGCAAAGACAAGGAGAGAATTCTGAAAGCAGCAAGAGAAAAACACAATATAACATACCAATCGTCCTTTGTAAGAATCAGTACGGATTTCTACACAGAAACTCTAGAGGCCAGAAGACAATGGAGCAACATATATAAAATACTGAATAAAAACAATTTCCAAACAAGAATTCTTACCCAGAAAAATTGTCATTCAAAAATGAGAGGGAAATCAAGACATTCCCAAATAAACAGAAGCTCTGGGACTTTGCCACTACCAGACCAGTTCTGCAAATATTACTCAAGAGAATTCTCCAAATGGAAGGCAAGAACATTAAACAAATACTTGATTCTATCCATGGAGAAAACAAAAATAAGAGAGAGAGATCTCAAAAAAAAAACAACACAAGCAATCATAAGAACTGAGTACCTGATATTTTTAGGGAATAAACTCAATAATATAATCTCACAAACAATACACCAAATCTGCAAGAAATTACTACACAGCAAACCTATCAGGTATAGGACGTACAATGATGTTAATGGAACTCACCAACAGAAATGGGAAGGGAGAAGCATATTGGGAATAGAATTAATATGTTAAGGTTGTATGTTATCTGTTGTTCATATGTTGTCACAATTCTAAGTTGTGTAATATAATATGTGTTGTTGTTGTTAGGTGCCATCCAGTTGGTTCCAACTCGTAGCAACCTTATGTACAACAGATCGAAACACTGCCTGGTCCTGCACCATCCTCAGTCATTGTTATGTTTGAACCCATTGTTTCAGCCACTGTGTCAGTCCATCTCACTGAGGGTCTTCCTCTTTTTTGATGATCCTCTACTTTACCAAGCATGACATCCTTCTCCAGGCACTGGTCCCCCTGATAACATACCCAAAATATGTGAGACAAAGTCTCACCATTCTTGCTTCTAAGGACATTCTGGCTGTACTTCTTCCAAGACAGATTTGTTCATTCTTCTGGCAGTCGATGATATAGTCAGTTTTCTTTGCCAACATAAATATTGGCTCAAAACCATGCAGCAACTATGTCTTAGGCTGGCTTCTCTAGAGAAGCAAAACCAGTGAAGCATATAAATATATAGAGATTTATATTAAGAAAATGGCTCAGATGGTTGTAGAGGCTGGAAAGTCCCAAGTTCATGGGTCAGACTGGAAGTTTCTCCTGACTCATGTAGCTGTAGAGGCTGGTGAACCCAAGATCAGCAGGTCAGACAGCAGGCCTCTGGCTCGCAGGCTGTGTAGGCTGACGAATCCCAAAATCAGCAGGTAAGCTGCTAGTTCAAGTCCCAAGAACTGGAGGTCGGATGAACAGGAGCCAGTTGCAGCCAACAAGCTTTGCTAGAAAGTTCACCTCTTTTGGATGCAGGCTACACTCCCAAGGAAATTCCCTTCCAACTGATTGGCTTCTCATAACAGATCTCATCATGGAGGCAGTTACATTATATCATATCTCATTATGGAGGTGATTACATCATTACGTAGCTACTAACCAAATCATAACTGCCAAACCACCGAGAATCATAGCCCAGCCAAGTTGACATACAACCTTAACCATCACAAATACCATTTACAATAGCCTCCAAAATGATAAAATACCTAGGAATTAACCTAATGAGGGACATAAAAGATTTATACAATGAAAATTATAAAACACTACTACGAGAGACTAAAGACTTTCAAAAGTGGTAAGACATTCCGTGTTCATGGATTAGACTTAATATAGTGATCTGCAGATACTGATACAAATCCCGGCAACATTCTTTACTGAAATGAAAAAAACTAATAGCCAACTTCTTATGGAAAGGAAAGAAACCATGAATAGCCAAAGCAATACTGCAAAAAAAAAAAAAGAACAAAGCAGGAGGCCCCACACTCCCCAATACCAAAACATACTCTACAGCCACTGTAATCAAAACAGCCTGGTATTTGTTCAATGATAGACAAATACACCAGTGGAATTGAATTGAGAACTGAGAATTAAACCCAGCCATCTGTGGACAACTGATTTTCGACAAGGGGTCAAAGTCCATTCACTGGGGCAAAAACAGTCTCTTTAATAAATGATGCTGGCAAAATGGGATATCCACTTACAGAAAAATGAAATGGGACCCATACCTCACACTACACACAAAAACTAACTCAACATAGATCAAAGACCTAAATGTTAAACCTAAAACCATAAAATTCCTGGAAGTAAACATAGGGACAAAATTATGGGAACTAATCTTTTGTAAAAATACGATAACAAACATAACAACAAATGGACAAAGAGAAGAAGACAAGATAGATAAATGGAACCTCATGAAAATTAAAAACTTATGTTCATCAAAAGACTTTATTTAAAGAGTAGAAAGAGAACTACAGCCTGGGAAAAAAAATCTTCAGAAATGACATATCTGGTAAGGGTCTAATCTCCAAAATTTATAGAAAACTTCAACAACTCAACCACAAAAAGACAAACAACCCAATTATAAAATAGGCAAAGTACATGAACATAACCTTCACCAAAGAAGACATCCAAGCAGCCAACAATACATGAAAGGTGCTCATGATCATTAGCTATTAGAGAGATGCATATCAAAACTACAATCAGACATCATCTCACCTCAGCTAAAATGGAACTGATAAAAAAAAAAAAAGAAAACAGATAACAGCAAATGTTGGTGAGGATGTGGGGAGATTGGAACCTTTATCCTTTGCGGGTGAAACTGTAAAATGGTACAGCCACTATGGAAAACAATATGGCACTTCCTCAAAAAACTAGAACTACTCTGTGATCCAGCAATCTCATTCCTAGGGATATACCCTGGAGACCTAGTAGTAGTGACATGAACAGATATATGCACTCCTGGTGGCATAGTGGTTAAGAGCTGCAGCTACTAACCAAAGGTTGGCTGTTTGAATCCACCAGCCGCTCCTTGGAAACCCTATGGGGCACTTCTACTCTGTCCTATAGGCTCGCTATGAGTCAGAATCAACTTGACAGCAACAGGTTATATTTACTTCAGCTTTATTCACAATAGCAAAAAAATGGAAACAACCAAAGTTCCCATCATGAATGAATGGATAAGCAAAATATGGTACATGCACACAATGGAATATTACACAACTATAAAGAGCAATGATGAGTTCGCAAACCTATTATAACATGAATGGACCTGGAGGGCATAATGCTAAGTGAAATAAGTCAAGTATATAAGGACAAATACAGTAAGATCCTTTTTTTATAAGAAGACAAGAATAGGCACATATAAAGAGACCAATATTCATTGGCGGTTACCAGGAGGAGGAGAGGAGGGAGGGGGAGGCACGCTCTAGATCGTAGATACTTGTTATTGTTGGTGTTGGGAAAAGTGGCACCGAATGTGGGAATAGTGAACACAGCATGACCAAAATAAATGATGCTGCTGAGAAGCGCTCATGAGAAAAGGTTGCCTGTATCAAATAATTTGACATATATAAGAGAGCAACAACTTCAACAAAGAACAAAAAATGAGTCTAGGATCATATATGGATGGCTATGAGCATATACATATACAGGTAGGTAAAGGTTTATTCATATATAAGAACAGATAGAAGTATCTATATGTACATGTAAATACAGATATGTGTGGGCAGGCACATACATTCATTGAAGACACAACTACAGATACTCCTCAGACATAACCAAACACCTTCTGAGATTGGTTTTCTAGGTGTGAAAGCTTAGAACCATAGTCTAATGGGACAACTCGGTTTTCCAAATTCATGAGATAATACCTGCTACATGCTTACAGGGGTATCTGCCATAGAGGAAGTCCTCAAAACTGTCTCTTAAGAATGATCTGTTGTACCCTCTTAGGGAAATAGAAACAAAATCTACTCCCAACCTCGAAACTTCTCCACAAAAAAATAAAGTTTTATCATAGAATAAGCATTAAACCAGAATGTGATGCATCACAGACAATCAACTAAAGAGATTGCAAAGACAGAAAACAATCGCACCCTTTATATAACCGAGTAGCTACAACCCATTACATTAATGTTTTCAACACAAAATTGCTAATTTTCTAGTATCTTTATGGCTGTAGGTAGATTCGCAATCTGGGTCCCTGGCTACCTGAGGTTACACTGATCTCCTTCCAGGAAGCAGGCAGGTAGGGGAGGATGACCTGAAGTTACACTTTTAAAGAGGTGGCTGCCAGGTCCTTGAGTTAACCTCTTAGATTTACATCCTTTTCAAAGGGACAGAGAAAGAATTTACAATTACAAGTTATCTAAAGTGAATTCTGAAAGAAGAGAGGAGGGGAGCCTCTTTCCTTATTTTCAACAGGGAGAATTAAAACCTTTTATTTTCAGTTTGTATTTGTCCTGACACCCAGCCCCATAATCCAAATATGAATCATATCTTTGAATACAAACTGCTCTGGATTCAGGACTGAAAAATTAAGTATTGGTTTCACCAAACCAATGAACAATCTGGTTATCTCTCAGTGTTCTCATTAGCATGTTTAATTGCTAGGTACGTTTGTAAAGCACACACACACACACCTTTATGTTTTATGGCCATATTCTGGTTTGTATTAACAGGTTCACCAGGGTCCAGGGCAATATGACTGTGTATATGGCCAGGGACGGATTACCCAATAAGCAAGTTAAGCACATGCTTAAGGCATCAGCAAAACAGGGGCACCAGTTGTCCAAAGCAAACACCCATAGATGCCAGGCAGACAGGATACAAGGAAAAGTGAGTGCCACAGTGGAAGGGAACTGGCAGGGCACTAAGTAAAATTGATACTAGCTCCAGTGCATGAGAATGTGCCGGCCAGAAATAAAGTTCACGAAGGGTCACAAGGGCACCCATGCACAAGATTGTTTAAGCTTTAGGGCCCCTACCACTTCAACACCTTCATTGACATCCATCTCCTACGGCCCCCTCCCATGTAACTGAAACTCCTTATCTCAGCAGGTCTCTTGGGAGTATGCTATTTCTTTCTAATAAACAAGAAGTGAGGGTGGGATGTTGGGTCTCACTCTTGTTACATGCACTCAATATGCAACTGGATCCAACATGAGTGGTTTGGGGGCAAGGACTGATTATATTAATAGATAACAGCTCTCTGATCCAATTTGATAGAACTGTCTTGTACATCCACGTCTGCTGATCCAGCAGCTCTAGCCGGGAGGGTCAGCAATGCTCTTTGCCATAATACAAACACAAGGGAATGCTCTTGTGCACGTTCTGGTAAACGGTCAATGGAAACTCTAGTGCCAGATAATGTGCAAAAGCGAGGGAACTCCAACAAGTGGACCACTGCAATAAATTCAGTCAAGTTACTTTTTAATCATGTAGCATTTACATACAGAATTATGTCCTAAGTTTTATAAACAATAATATTTATAACTTTAACTTTAAAATCTGTTTGGTATACACGTGGACGCAATCTAGCATACATTTAATATAATACTAACTTGGGTAATCATTTAATTTAATACTAACATAGCAAACGTCCAAAAAATACTAGAAATTTTCTTTGTTTTAGAATAGGTGGAAAATTCTTTTTGTAGAAAATGTGGTATATAGTAAAAATTTTAGTACCCAACATTCACTAAAAATTTTATAATCCAGTTCATTGCACTCCACTAAAATGGCATCCACCACTTTTGCATTCAATCCCTAGTATTATAGTCACATTTAAAAAGAAGTTACATTATGGATAGCTAAGACACACACACACACACACACACACACACACACACGCATATGAATATATATAACTCATCTATCCCGTTCTAATGTGTGAGTAAGCAGAGGAAGGCACACAACAGATTATCGGTGTCTAGGGCCCTGACATGCCTTAATCCAGCCCTGCATATGGCAGCTACACAGCATTTGAGGTTTGGACATCTTCAGTTGCCTCATGCCTTTTGACACTGGAGGACAAAAAAAAAAGTATTAATTTCTTTCATTTCTAAGCAGTAATAAAGAAAGAGCTTGGTATTCTAAAAAATGGTATGTACTATTTTATGAAAGTGTCACCTTTTTGTTAAAAGTGTCCATGCATAATTTTTCCATTTACTTTAAATGTGTTGCCCTAATTGATAGACTTTTTGAAGTTAAATAAGCATCAAATTAGAGACCCAAAGTTTCTGTTATCACCAAGCAGTTACATTTGGTTAATAACCTGGCTGTATTCTCTGTTCACATAGGACAGTTTTGTAAAAGCCGTGGTGGTAATGAATTTTATTCAGAGTGACAAAGGAAATATTAAAATTGGGATACAATTTCCTTTATCTTCTCACATCTAAATGGAGAAGACATCTGCATCATGGCATTAACTAACCCAGAGAAGAGGAAGTCATAATACTATTATTTCTGCAGAGTGACCTTTCCATTGCAGTATTTGCTTGGCTCAGAAACATAATTTGGCTACAGACATATTGTTTAATTAAAAAATATGGAGCTAAAATGGGCAGGATATCCATTTTTTTACCATATACAATAAACACTGTACAATCTCCCTAAATTTATTTTTACTACCTAATATTTGAATCAAAATATTGTCAGTATTTTTCTATATCTTTTCATAATTTCCCAAGTATAAATTCTGTTCTCCCAACCAGAGTAAATGATTTCAAAAAAGTAAATTGGTAAAGCTGACATATATATAACTCACCAACATCTATTAAAATGTATAAATATTAAAAGATACACATTATATATACATTATATACAGCAAAAAATATCCCAGTAAATACAAATTAACAACTAATTAAATACATAAACAATTACAGTGAAACCAAAGAGCTCTGTTTTGATGCCCTTCTTGATACTTTATAATCAGCCTGGGCTTCTGCAGTTTAGATACAAATGCTGGAGTCTGTTCAATTCTGTTTAAAAAAAATTATTGGGGACTTAATGTGTAGTAAACATTAAGATTATGAGTAAATCATAATGCATTTCATTCACTCATTTATCTTTTCAACAATTATTTTTCTAGGCACTAGGGATAAAATGGTGAACAAATAGTCATAGGTGTTTGTCTTTTGAGGATGTACATTCTAGTGGAGGAAAAAAAGCCTCAAAAATTTAATAAAATGTGATAAAAGTATTCAGAGCAGAAATTGTGTGGTTTTGGTTGTACACAGGGTGTTTTTAAATACAATCTTTGTTAGTAACGAGACCAGCATTATCAGAAAGGAAGAGGGAATGATCCTTTTTTTTTTTTACTTCTAAAAAATACAGTTTGCATTTTTCCCATTGGGATCTGGTATAAATTTCTATTCAACAAGTTGCCTGAAAACCACTTCTAACAATGGTGATTCAATTACAAGGAAATAATTTTAAAGTGATTTGACATGGTCATCTTGATAATTTGATAGACGTTATTTAAAAGGACTTTGACTCAATGATTATATAATCATATTGCAAAGATGGATAAAAAAGACAAAGAAAAATATATAACAATGTTTGAGTTCACATATATGCTGGTAATCAAATCTTAAAATGATATTTGTTCATGCTTTTAAGCATTTAAAAGAAAATTCTAAAATTTTCAAAAATGTTTATAATTCTGATAAAGACAGTTTTTCCCCCCAGCGGTAAACAGATAGATGTTGCAAATTTAAGAAAATTAGTGGTAAAATCACTAAGTATTCAGTAGTCTTTTCTATATTCCATTTTTCTTGCTACTACCATATAGAAGGGCAGTATTTCCAATTTCTCCATGGTGATCTATTATACAAATTCCAGTTTGTTTGATGGTTTAATGTTTTTCATCAAAGACTGTGGAAATGGTATAGTTGAGTGTTTAAGAGAATTGACTCTGAGTAGACTGCCTAGATTCATATTTGGGCCCTGGTGCTTATTAGCTGGGTAATCTTGGAAAACTCCCTTGATCTCTCTCAGATTCCCATATGTAAAATAGGGATACTAATAGTACCTATTTCATGTTGTTGTTATGAGGTCAGAATAATGTCATAAATGTAAAGAGAGTGGAAGAATACCTGGCATAAAATTTTGTATAAGCATTAGCTGCTGCAATCTTTCTATTATACTATATTAAAACCAGTTGCTGTCCAGTTGATTCCAATTCACGACAACCCTATGTGATGGAAATGTTTAATGCACTAGGCTGCTAACAAAAAGGTTGGAGGTTCAAGTCCACCCAGAGACATCTCAGAAGAAAGACCCGGTGATCTTCCAAAAGGTTACAGCCATTGAAAACCCTATGGAGCACAGTTCTACACCGACACACATGGATTCGCCATGACCGTACTATATTAAGGCAGTGGTTTCAAAGTGTGGTCCTCTAAACGGTAGCAACATCAGCATCACTTTTTCATTTGCTTGAGGTGCGAATTATTGAGCCCCACGTCAGACTGACTGAATCATAGGCTGAAGGTAGGGCCCAGCAGTCTGTGTTTTGACAAGCTCTTGGGTGACCTGGTATACATTCCAGCTTGAAGACCACTGCTTGAGGGAGAGATTACCGGATGAAGATGAAGGAGTTAGAGGGATGACTACCCCTTTAGTTAATACTGATGAGTTTCCTTAGCTTTCCTGGGAGATGGAGAGAGGAAGGAGGGACAAGGATAACAAACAGAGAGGAAGAAGGAACAGGGGAAAAAATAGTGAGAAATGAAAAGGAAGGAAAAGAAGGAGAAGTAAGAAGACAGTTTCTCTGCTTTCTTTTACATGAGAGTCTGGGGCCTCCAAGGCCAGAAAGTGGTAGTGAGGTGTTATGGTAGTGTTACCTACCACTTTACAGACAGCCTCTGAGTAGCAGGGAACAATCTGTCTTCACCTACTTGCTGGACCAAGGACCAAGTGCCAAAGCCAATACCACACCTTCTCCATTACTGATCTCGCTCTTGTCCCAGGCCCCTGTACAGACTGCTTAGCTACAGAGAACATTCTTTCCCAGAGATTTGATTAAGCAAAATCATTGCCATGTTGTAAGTATCATATTATAAGATCAAACATGAATTTTATGTATAAAAGCATCAAGAAAGAGTTAATACTTTAATTGTGGGTTAAAAAAGAGTGATCCCTGGGCAATGGGATTGAAATAAGGAAGGTATTCCATGTGTCCTTATTTTTATTATGAAACTGTAGTCGCCCTTTGTATGGATGGCTTAGATGAGACCGTCAAAATGAACTACACATTTGTATATAAATTCAGTGACTGAATTCAAAAGAAAGCCTCGTATGCTAATTGTGCATATATCTTAGTTAAGGTGTAGATATTACATGGACATGGTGATAATTAATGATTGCATAATTAAACTAAGAGTTTTCTATCTCATTTGATATGCATAAGTTTTACTTGGTAATTTCTAATCTGAGAGGATCAATTAAACATGATGAATATTTCTGTCAAAAAATCTTGTCATAGAAAACTCATTTTGTATGTATTGAGGTTGATTTTATTACAACACATGTATTAAAGGTTGTCTGTTTATGAATAAATTATCCACTCCAATACAAAATTCCGGGTCATGAAGAAGAAGCATAGGGACTGAGTCAGAACGTCATGAATTGTTTTTTAATAGATGGGAGTTGAGTTCATACAACAATGCTGTCATTGGTAACTCTAGAATGATCCACCTGGTGTCTTGTCATTGATTTATTAGGCTTTTCTACCTAAGCACAGTGCATAACGTCAAGGTTGGGAGATGTCATGTATTGAATGTGAAACTTAGTGCGTGGCATACAGAAGATCTCAAAAATTGTAAATAAGATCACTAAGTTTTACCTTGAAGCAGTACTGAAAATAGTGTCACCTTGGTATTCACTGAGAAATTAAATATTTCTTTTTTTTTAAATTGCAATTTAAGTGAAAGTTTACAAAGCAAATTTGTTTCTCATTCAACAGTTAATACACAAATTGTTTTCTAACTTTGGATGCCAACTCCCCATCTCCACCCCGGGTTCCCTGTTTCCATTCATCCAGGTTTCCTGTCCCTTCCTTACTTCCTGTCTTTGCCTTTGGGCTGGTCTGCCTATTAGTCTCATATACATGATTGAACTATGAAGCACATTCCTCACATGTGTTATTG
>NW_004444349.1:145158-164604 GCF_000243295.1 Trichechus manatus latirostris | reverse complement strand
TGAATTTGAATTTTGTTCTACCGTTTTCTCCCACTCTGTCCAAGACCCTCTATTGTGGTCCCTGCCCAAGCAGTCGGTAGTGGTAACCAGGCACCATCTAGTTGTTCTGGACTCAATCTGGTAGAGTTTGTGCTGGTTGTGGTTCATTAGTCCTTTGGACTAATGTTTCCCTTGTGTCTTTGGTTTTCTTCATTCTCTTTTGCTTCAGCCAGGATGGGACCAGTAGATGTATCTTAGATGGCCGTTCGCAGGCTTTTAAGACCCCAGTTGCTACTCACCACAGTTGGATGTAGAACAGTTTTTTTAATAGACTGTGTTATGTCAATTGAGCTAGATGTCCCCCAAGACCATGGGTCCCCAGCCCTCACTAGCTCAATCGCTCAAGGCATTTGGATGTGTCTGTGAAACTTCTCTGACTTTGCTCTGGTCAAGTTGTGCTTACTTCCCCAGTATTGTGTACTGTCTTACCCTTCACCAAAGTTACCACTTATCTACTATATAGTTAGTGTTTTTCCCTCCTCGCCCCTCCCCTTCCTCCTAACCATCAGCGATTGTTTCTTTCTGTGTGGAAACATATTCATGTGTTTTTATAATAGTGGACTCATTCAGTATTAATCCTTTTGTAATTGACTAATTTCAATCAGCATAATGCCCTCCAGATTCATCCATGTTCTAAACTGTTTCGCAGATTCATCATTGGTCTTTATCCTTGCATAATATTCCATTCCCATTGCCATCGAGTTGATTCCAACTCAAAGTGACCCTATAGGACAGAGTAGAACTGCCCCATAGGGTTTCCAAGGAGCGACTGGTGGATTCGAACTGCCGACCTTTTGGTTGGCAGCCAAAATTTTAACCACTGTGCCACCAGGGCTCCAGATATATTATCAGGAGGGATCAATCCCTAGAGAAGGACATTATGCTTGGTAAAGTAGAGGGTCAGCAAAAAAGAGGAAGACCCTCAACAAGATGGATTGACACAGTGGCTGCAACAGTAGGCTGAAGCATAGCAACGACTGTGAGGATAATGCAAGACTGGGCAGTGTTTTGTTCTGTTGTTGCTATGAGTTGGAGCCAACTCAACAGCACCTTCTCCATTACTGATCTCTCTCTTGTCCCAGCCCCTGTACAAACTGCTTAGCTACAGAGAATATTCCTTCCCAGAAATTTAATTAAATGAAATCGTTGCCGAGTTGTAACTATCATGTTATAAGATCAAACATGAATTTTATGTATAAAAGCATCAAGAGAGAATATTTAAATTGTGGCTTAAAGAAAGAATGATCCCTGGGCAATGGGATTGGAACAAGGAAGGTATTCCATGCATCCTTATTTTCGTTATGAAACTATAGTCACCATTTGTATGGTTGGCGCAGTGATTAAAGTAATTGACTGCTAACCAAAAGATTGGCGGCTCAAAATCACCAGCAGTTCTGTGGGACAAAGATGTGGCAGTCTGTTTCTGTAGAGATTTCCAGCCTTAGAAACCCTATGGGGTCACTATGAGTCAGAATCGACTCATAGTGGATTTGGTTTGGTTTGGGGTTTAGTGTTCCATTGTGTGTATGTACCATAGTTTGTTTATCCATTCATCTATTGATAGGCACTTAAGTTGTTTCCATCTTTTTGCTATTGTGAATAATGCTGCAGTGAACATTGGTGTGTATATGTCTATTCATGTGATGGCTCTAATTTCTCTAGGATATATTCCTAGGAGTGGGATTGGATCATATGGTATTTCTGCTTCTAGCTTTTTAAGGAAGCACCATATTGTTTTCTAAAATGGTTGTACCATTTTGCATTCTCCCCACAACCTCTCCAACATTTGTTATTTTCGGTTTTTTTGATTCGTGCCAGTAATGTCAGGGTGAGATGGTATCTCATTGTAGGTTTGATTTGCATTTCTCTAGTGGCTATTGATTGTGAGCATTTCTTCATGTGTCTATTATCCACCCAAATGTCTTCTTTGGTGAAGTGTCTGTTCATATCTTTTGCCCATATTTTAATTGAATTATTTGTGTTCTTATTGTAGAGGTGATGGATTTTCCTATAGATTTTAGAGATTAGACCTTTGTCAGATATGTCATAGCCAAAATTTTTTTCCCAGTCTGTATTTTCTCTTTTACTCTTTTGGTGAAGTCTTTTGATGAGCATAAGTGTTTAATTTTCTGAAGATGCCATTTATCTAGCTTACCTTCTGGTGTTTGTGTATTGTTAATTATGGTTTGTATCCTGTTTATGCCACGTATTAGGGCTCCTAGTGTTGACCCTATTTTTTCTTCCATGATCTTTTGGTTTTATATTTAGGTCTTTGATCCATTTTGAATTAGTTTTTGTGTATGGTGTGAGGCATGGGTCTTGTTTCATTTTTTTACAGATTGATATCCAATTTTGCCAGCATCATTTGTTAAAAAGACTGTCTTTTCCCCATTTAATGGACTTTGGGAATTTGTCGAAGATCAAGTGGCCATAGGTAGATGGATTTACATCTGGGTTCTCGATTCTGTTCCATTGGCCGATGTGTCTGTCGTTGTACCAGTATAAGGCTGGTTGACTACCATAGCTGTATAGTAGCTTCTGAGGTCAGGTAGTGTGAGGCCTCCTACTTTGTTCTTCATCAGTAATGCTTTACTTATCCAGGACCTCTTTGCTTTCCATGTAAAGTTAATGATTAGTTTTTCCATCTCGTTAAAGAATGCTGTTGGTATTTGGATTGGGATTGTGTTGTATTTGTAGATTGCTTTGGGTATAATTGACATTTTCACAATATTGACTTTACCTATCCATGAGCATGGTATGTTTTTCTATTTATGTAGGTCTCTTTGGTTTCTTGCAGTAATGTTTTGTAGTTTTCTTTGTATAGGTCTTTTGCATCCCTGGTTAGTTTTATTCCTAAGTACTTTAATTTTTTAGGGGCTATTATAAATGATATTGCTTTCCTGATTTCCTTTTTGTAGTTCTTTTTATTGGTGTATAGGAATCCAACTAATATTTGTATGTTTATCTTTTGTCCTATTACTCTGCTGAATCTATCAGTTCCAGTAGGTTTCTTGTGGAGTCCTTTGGGTTCTCAATGTATAGTATCATGTCATCTGCAAATAGGGATAGTTTTAATACTTCCTTACCAATTTGGATGCCTTTTATTTCTTTTTCTTGCCTTACTGCTCTAGCTAGGACTTCCAGCACAATATTAAATAGGAGTGGTGCTAAAGGGCATCCTTGTCTTGTTCCTGTTCTCAGGGGGAAATGCTTTCATCCTTACTCCATTGAGAATGATGTTGGCTGTTGGTTTCGTATTAAAAAAAAAAAACAAAAAACCCATTGCTGTTGCGTCAATTCCTAGGACAGAGTAGAACTGCCCCACTGGGATTCCAAGAAGCTGCTGGTGGATTTGAACTGCTGACTTTTTGGTTAGTAGCCTGAGCTCTTAACCACCGTGCCACTAGGGCTCTGTTTTGTATAGATGCCCTTTATTATGTTGAGGAATTTCCCTCATGACACTGAGTCATGCTATTTGGCCCCAATCTCCACTCCATATCTCTATTCCGTCCCTGTTTTCTATCAATTTCTTCTCAGTGACTTCTGATCTAATACTTTATTCCTTATTTAAGTTTCAGGGTTCTGTTTAACTTGGTTTTTTGGGTCTTTGTTGTAGCGAGATGGCTTAGTGCGTCTAACTAGTCCACCATCTTGCCTCCCCCTCCTAAATATTTCTTTTACAACAATATTTACCTTTGGAATTAAAAATATCAGAAATAGCTGTAATTATGGGGTTAATTTTATGCTGAAATGTTTTCTTATAGATTTACATGCATGGGATACCCGCATTTTCTTTCATTTACTTCTTATTTGTCTAAAAACCTGTTGTTTTTATTTTGATATTTTTTAAAAGTTTAGAAATTTACAAATTCCCTGTTCAGATGACTGGTCTGTTTTTTGTCTCCTGACTGAACATTGACTGATACATTCAATAAATACTAAGTCTCACTCCTCCCCTTTTTTTATGTTTACAACATAAAATAGAGTTCTAAAGACTTATCTCTTAGCATGAGCATTATATGATATATTATTTATTATTATCATTACTCAAGGGGAATGCATTTTAGAGATGTTTCTAAGATAACTGCTTAATACTCGTCTGCTGCAAGATTTGGATCTTTTTCTTAAACATAAATCAGCACACTGTTTTCTTCATAAATAAATCTTGCTATTAAAAAAAAAAAAAGCTTAAGTGAACAGTGTCCTTAGTGATGCAGTCTTTATATTCTGGCACAAGCTCCTTCTCTCATTGAAGGAGCACCATCAGTCTTCAAACCATGCTTTGAACAGTACTCTTCCAGAGAATCTAAGAATTGAGACTTTCACCAATATTTGAAGATTTCAGCATTCTCTGTATGAGTCTCATAAAAGCCTTCTCTTTCCACTAATCTTATAATGCCTTCTTTTGACATCATTCAGTGCTACAGAATTTAAATTTTAACTAGTTTCAATTATTTTTTTAATCTTCAAGATTTCTTCTATAATGAGAATATATATTTTTCTTTGAAAGCACTTTCTATTTGGAGACTTTGGCCTAATCTCTATCATTTAGCTACTATAAAGGCATTGCCTTACACCACCACCACCCCGCCTTTTTCCTGTAGCATATGGTGTCTTTGGCTACCTTGATATCGAATGGAGGCCACTTTTCAGTGGTTGTTATCCTACAAAATCTGTTTTTGTCACTGTTCTATTTCTTCCCAATTGTAATTAGCACTGTTGGGTTTGATTAGTATCTGCATCTGTTACTGGAATGAAGTCACTGTGTCCCATTGCACTTCATCCTCCCATTCTAATGCCCAGGCATTTCCAGTAATTAGGTTATTGTTTACTTCAAAACCTGAAACTGAGCAGTTATTGTCAACCTTCAGAAGCATCAGTATGAATTCACACAGTACCTGCCATCTGCTCCTTTCATGGGGTCGTAAAAGAGCATTTCTGAAATGTTACTGCTTTTCCGTCATTTCACTGAGTGCAATATCAGAATATCCAATAACAGTTTCCAAGCAAAACACTTAAAATTTCTTCATTTCCATAGCTGTCTAATTAAATGCTAAAGTCTTTGAAGCCTGTAAATAATGGCAGCCTCATAAACTAACCAAGTAGAAATGCTCTCCCCATGTTATGAAACATGAGCGCTATCCCCATGTAAGCAGGACCCTCTCTACACTCACCAACGGAAAACAGGAATCTTAAGAAAAACTATCCCCCACCTCAGTTCTTCTTATAAATTTTTACTCAGTTCGTGCTTTAGTATGGCTTGGTCTAAGTAACATATGATACACATTGACAGAGTCTGTAAATTCAGATTCAGAAGCTGCAGTGTTTATTTTCATCTTTGATTCAATTATCCATTTAGAATTTAAGAAACCATTTTCCAGGTGGCTTTTCTTGGTGTACAAACTGAGTTCAGAATCATCAAAATACACGTTTTAGTCAGAGAAACTGGTTGGTCAGTTTCAGCTGGTAAAGATAGTTTTGTTGTTGTTATTTGTTTTTATTCTTTCTCTGCTTTGATTTTCAACCAAATCAGTTCAATTTTGTGTTCTTATGAATATATAGCCCTTTGTGATTGCTATCTGCCACAACTTTAACTTCAGGTAACTGGCCCAACACCCCAAGCTGCTTTCTGTGTCCACCCTTTTCCTATGCCCTGACGTCTTGTCCAAATTATACTCTAGAGGAATTGTCTAAAGTTTATTTTTTCTATTTAACCCAGTCTTGCTTCTTAGGATTTTCTCTGTGACTCAGCCTGTATTAGTTTCTTTTGTTATTACTATCATTATCCATACTTCTAATTTTCTGATCTTTGAGATTCCCCTGCCCAATCTGTCCAGGATGGCAGATAAACATCCTCCTATTCCATTTCTGAATCACATTCAAATGAACACATTTACATTTACAATTAACATCTATAGCAAAAAAAGAAAATTCACAAACACAGTTAAGGAAGAAGGGTGTACATCCTATTTGAGATCCTTATATGTTTATTCAGTTCGTGTTTTATGACAGATGTTAAAATAGAGGTGTCTAAACAATCTATGCTATACATTGACAGAAGTTTATAAATTTAAATTTAGACGATGAGGCGTTGATTTATTTTCATCTCCTTTATTATAAAGAGAATATATGACAAGCAAAAAACTTGGGCAGGAGTGGAGGTGTTTAGAAGCAGCTGCTTGTCAATTTGAAGATTCACACCATTTAAATGTTGCTTAAATTTTCACCAGGTGCACAAAAATCTCTCAAGTGCAATCAATTAAAAGTGCATGGATGCCATTTAATTTATCAACATCCATGAAACTTCACTGAAACCAGAAACCAGAATAATAACTGTTCAGTAAAGGTACTTTTTTGTGTCTATTTTAATGCGATAATTTAAAATCACTGTCATAATTAAATTATATCATTATTCAGTATTTTATATTTTGTCTAGCTTTCCTATATAAAATTAAATTTACCTTTATGAAATGTGAATATGAATGTTAAATACACAGAAATTTAGCATTTTTCTATTTTCAACTGTATATGTTCATTATGCTTTGTGAACTGTGGAATTGTTTAAGAAACGATATACTTTAATACACAAAGTGTGGTCCAGGAACCAGCCCCATAGATACACCCAGGAGTTTGTTAGATGCAAATTCTCAAGCCCCCATCCAGTTACACTCAATCAGAATCTGCATGATCTGAATAAATTTGAGCAAACCATTTAATAATTATAGATTGAAGAACATGAAGTCATATTTCAGTTTTAATTTTTAATACTTATTTTTTTAATGATATTTTGTCACTGAATTATCTTATAATGAAATTTTTAAGGAAAAGAAAAAGTTGACATCACTAACTGAAGTAAAATTTCCAATTATTTAGATACGTTGATTTATCAAGTGAGAATTATTTCCCATGCATCCAGGACCACACTTTGATTTAATAGGGCTTTCTACTCTTGGCTCCTTCACTAGCTTATGGGATGTATCTTTTTGAGCTATGGGATAAAAGTAGATTTGGGTAATGGTTGCTTGGTTCTATATATTTGCTAAGTGACATTGAATTGTACTCTTAAAAATGAGTGAATGTATAATAATTATACCTCAGCAAAGTTGCTTAAAAATGTGAAGAACCACACAAATTTAGTTGGGTAGACGATCAGTGGGTTTTTCTTATTCTCTTCAAATGTTACGCTCCAGTGGTTTGGAAAATCAGTATTTAATTCTCTATACAAACTGTATATTTTTTTCTTAATGTAGATATGCATTAGTAATTATGAAAATGATAAAAACTCAATCTTTGAATGTTAAGGATCTGGTATTTTTACCTGGAAAATGGAAAAGTTAACATTATTTTCAAGGGCCACAGAACAAATTGCATGCCTACTAACCCATTATGGGTGTTTCTGGGAGGCTTACTTTATTACAACTAGTAAATGGAATTGCCCAGTAAAATAAAGATGAGAGAGACTGAATGTGTGTGTGTGTTTAAGTAGTTATACATCCTTTGAATGTGGTATTGGGGAGGGATAAAAAAATTAACAATCCAGTTTTAGAATGGAAATTACAGCAAAACTAACACAGGAACATGAAAAGTGTCCACCCATCATTTCTTAAGACAAATCGACCTTGAAATTAATTTCAAGAGGGAAAGCTAATATTTTGCTGATAAGCCATAATTTTCCATTTAATAATTATCTTTTAAGAAACCCATTTTATTTAAAATAACTAATTAATTCACTGTACTACTTTGCTAATAGCACAGAAACTATGGTAATTGGAAGGAGATAAGAGTTTTTAGTAAAAGGAATAACTTGAATGGTGATGGGGCTTCTGTATTTTACCCTGTCAATTTCAATGCAAATATGTAATCACAATATTCAGTCTCCTCTTGTTTAACCAGCAAAGAATCTTACTGCTTTAGGTATTTAAAAAAACAACATTAATGATGATTATGAATGTACTATAATACAAGAACATTTAAGATTAATTGAATCCAAAAGTCTTTTTTTATCATTTGCATTGAATTCAAACAAAAAATGTTTCTGTAACAGGGATAGGCAATTTGCATAAGCCAGCAACATAAAACACTCTACCAATCCCATTAATATCAAAGGTACTTTTTTGCATTACATCTTAATGCTTCCTGAACATATGAAATTTTTACCCATAAAAATCATAGTGCCTAGAGTTTTGTCACAAATTCAACCATCTGTTTTGTTAACTAACCACGGTTATGTGAAGAAGTAGAATTTTGTTCTCTATCATGAGTTGAAAGTCTTGATCTGTATCTATAGGGAATGATGATTTCCTGTATCAATGGGGAATAGCAACTACAATGACAGTAAAATGGTATTACGAACTGTATAGAGACTGCGTGTTTCTAGCACATTCAACAAAAAGAATTCTTAGTTATGATAGCTGGGGTTTATTTACAGAAGTGAATCCATCTGACGCTATTCACAGGTAATTATTCAGATCTGAATGTTTTACCAGGGAAGTAGACTGAGAACAGAGCCTATAAAATTTTATTGCGTTTTCATAAATTTATGTGTTTACTGATTCTCCATAATGACTGAATTTGGAATTTGAAGATCTGAGATATAGCCGAACTCCCAAATTCTGAAGTTCCATATAAAGTATCATCATTATGTTTCTTTGAAGTTTTGTTAGAGAATCATTATCATCTGTGTGAATTTTGTTGTATCTTTCGACAAATCAACGGTAACAACTAATTAGGAAAGGTTTGCTTGCATGAAAAAAAAAATAGCAGCTCCTTAAATAAGAAAGAATTATATTTCATTCTTCTGTAAAAGTTATCTGTAGATAGGCTGTGCAGTCCTGATAAAGTGGTTTCACGGTATCCTCAGGAACACAGGCTTCTAAATTCTGCATCTTGACGGCATGGCTCCCATTGCTAAGGTCAACCTTATCATCTTTAATAACTACTAGAGAATGAACTGTCACATGGATGTTTCATAGAGCAGCAGGTTGGAAGGTGAAGAAGAATGTTTCCTAAGCTTCTAAGGCAATTCCTGGTAGTGCCACCCAACAATTCTGCAGACATCTCATTGGTTGGATCTTAGTCACAGGGCTCCAGATAGCAGCAAGGTAGTCTGGGAATGCTAGTCTTTATCCCAGGTGGCAGCACACAGGGATAAAAACTAGGGTATTGTTACTAAAGAAAAGAAGCCCTGGTGGTGCTGGGGTTAAGCGGTCAGCAGTTTGAACCCACCAGACACTCCGCGAGAGAAAAGATGTGGCAGTCTGCCTCTGTAAAGATTATAGCCTTGGAAACCCTATGGGGCAGTTCTACTCTGTCCTAAAGGGTCACTATGAGTCGGAATCAACCTGACAGCAACAGGTTTAGTTTTATAGGATACTAAAGAAGGTGAAAATGGATATCAAGAGGCAACAGCAGTCTCTGCCAAAACCAAAACATATATATCCTCTTATGAAAGATTTTATTTTTATCAAACCCCAAGAGGAATTATATATATTTTTATTTTGGCATATTTACAATTAATGTTAAAGTATAATATGTACAAATATCTTTTGAGATTGTTCCTCATTTTGCCATATCTCATATAAAGATCTCATATTTTGCTATTAACAAAGAATGTCACTACCCACAACCTAAATACTGATTTCCCACCTTCCTACACATCAAGGAAATGGTATCTTTTGGACATGATATTTCTACCTTTCTTTCCCTGCCCGAATATGCCTTAGATGTTTCCCTAGGTCTCTTTCTCTCTCCGGATATTTTGAGAACAAGTGACTATAGACTATTGTAGGGAAATATTTGAAAACTTACAATTTTCAATACCAAAAGACTGCGATTTTCTTAACCTTTCCTCTGAAAATTACTGTATTCTGAGCAATCCTGCCCATCTGTTTGTATAGCAGAGAATGGGTTTTCTGATTCATTTAAAGCCTCCTTCAAGTTTGTTGTGCAATCTTTGCCTTTAACTTAGCAATAGAAAAGAGGACATTTAGCATTCCTATGCCCAGTATTAATGGAGCAAAACAGAAAAGGTGACGGGGTTGGCACTTGTTTCAGCATTGAAGTCCTGTGAATCTACTGTGTGACTTCTCTTCTGTGGACAAGTCAGCACCCAGGGTCTGTGTAATGTCCAGCCAAGCAATCCACAAACTCTTCTGACCATCTTAATTAATTTGTAAAGCCAAAGAGCTTGTTTAGCTGTGCAGTGCTGCTGTAACAGAAGTCAACAGAGAAAACAGATAATATAAATACCTGGCCGAATTCAGTTTAAGAATGTGCATCTTGATATATGGAGCTGTTTGGCATAATCAAGCATATTTCATTACTTTTCTTGATATTTGGTTCATAATTGTAAATGTGTTTGTGTGTATATACATTTATATTGTAATGTATATATAACATATGTAATGTATACTTAATATGTATTACTCTGAGGTGTTTATCATTATGTCAGTCCATTTTGCAGGTGGCTTAGATGTTTCTGTCAAAGATACTGCTCATAGCAAAATTAAATTTATAAGTAATTGCGTCTTTTAGGAAATAATATGTAAGTTGCTGAATATTTAGAAGTAAATATCTTAGTATGTTTATATAATTAGACAATATACATGTATAAGTGTGTATATATATATATATACCCATACACATATGTATACGTTTGACTGATAGGTAAGTGTAGCTATGGATATAGATAAAATAAGTATAAGCAGATGAAACATCTAGGAAAAATACCCAGAATCTAGCCCGTGTGTGTGTGTGTTTGTATGCCCATGTATGTGTTGTGTGGTGGTCCCGGAACAGGGTTTGGGTTCTAGCTGTGTGAAATTATGTGAGATAGTTACTAGGTATGCCTTGGAGTCTCAGTTTGCCAGTCTGTATAAAGAAGGAATTGACTTGTTCTGGATGATTTCTAAGCGTTCTTCTCTGAAATTGCTATGATGTTTCAGAAAGACACAATCTTACAGGAGCCATTCCTACAATCATTCAAAGAATATTTCTTAGTGAGAACCATAGGAAAAGCAAGGAAATACGTCATCTCTTAATCAGTTTTGGACCTAATGTCTTAACTGACATAGCCATTCACTGATAAAACTATTGTAATTCAGAATGTGAGTATAGATCTTAACTGAGAGCCTGCACATGATTTCTTATAAAGTAAAACTTCACTATACATAGATTGATCTCAGACTAAGATTATATTTGCAACACAGTATAACTAGATGAAATTAAGCACACTGTCAGCATTTAACTCCTCTGAAGATGTGTCAACTCTAAAAATGTTCATCATTGTAATCAAACAAAAAATTCGTTCTTGAGATTTTTTATTCCTTCAGCTCTATTGGATCAACATATAAAATCTTTAAAATTTAGCTCAATTAGACATTATTTTTGACGATCAACATTTACTTCTTTGAATCTACCTTGCATAGATTGTATCTTTTACCTTGAAAAAGTTGAATCTACCTTGCATAGATTTTATCTTTTACCTTGAAAAGGGTGAGCCAATATTAATAAAGATTTTGATTCAATCAGTGACGTTGACACAATAAAGAGTGTGGGTTGCCTGGAAATTATGCATTAAAATGCAAAGATTTATTGAAAATATCCCTGACCAAACATGGAAATAATAAATATGAACTAGTCTTTACATTGGAGCCCTGGTGGTGCCGTGGTTTAAGCATCTAGCTTCTAATCAAAAGGTCAACAGTTTGAATCCATCAGCAGCTCCTTGGAAACCCTACGGGGCAGTTCTGCTCTGTCCTATAGGGTCGATATTATGAGTGATCAGCAATCAAAACTCAGAACAATCTTTGACTTCCATATAGAACAGACGCCATTTAGCTTACAATGATACAGGCTCCTAAGCCATACTGATAAGCAGAAAACCCTTCTTTCTTTTGTGTAATGTATGATGTAAAATGAATTAGAGTTAAACTTGTAAAAGCCAGAACCCATGTAACATGGAAACCTTTCAGAGAAGGAAAACTCAAATATTTTCTGCTGATAGAGAGTGATAGAAAAGTGGTAGGACTGCACTGTCAAAGGCAGAAAACTTGCAAGACCCAGAAAATCAAGGCAGTCCTGTCGACTTCCAGCTCTCTCAGATTTCGTTGTATAACGAATAAAATTCCTGAATGATTTAAAAAGAACATTTTCTCTTGCAAAATGGACACATGAGGAAGCAAACACAAACTCTTACTAAAACACTTATGTACCATGGGGTAGAAGCTGTGCTGATATGATTGGTATCTGGCTGATATTCAAGTAATGTCTGACCTCTTGTCTTCTTTTCAAAATCTCCCCCCAGTTTCTTCCAGTCTTAGGTGAGTCTTCTGTGACTATTGGCATTTCCCAGGATTCTTTGTTCTGTGAAAGAGCAAATGATTTTTCTGTTCATTCTTCTGGAATTGCTAGAACATAGTTGGAGGCTCAATAATGAATGAATAGATGGTTTTTTTTTAAAATCACTCAATAGTGCTTAATATCACACCTTTGTACCTTCAGTCAAGTTGATTCTTTTCCTAGAAGGCCAAGAACTATTTGAATTTTAATGTTTGCTTAAAGGTCAACGTCCTTATAAAGATTGGCAAACCTCATTGTTTTTCTCTCCTGCCCCACAAAGTAGAATAACACACATTTCCTTCCCTGTCTTTCCGCTAGTCTGTTTCTTTCTAAATCTGTTTCTTTCAGAACACATGTAATATTTTATACAGTGTTTAGTTTGATATTCCTTGAGGGAGATCTTTGTATATCCTTAGTGTTTGCAGAGTACTTTGTAAATAGTATGTGGTTTCAAATGCTGGATTAGCAAATTAATAGTTACTCCATCTAAATGTACATGTGGCTCAAAGATTAATTCATAATAGTACATGATAAAATATTCATTAAGTGATTTAGAGATTATTGAATGGGGGTGCTTTTAACAATTTCCAAGGTCACTGTGTGTGTTTTCTTTAGCTTTTGGCATGTTGAGCATGTATGTGCTTTTATAAAATGAAGGTTTCTCAAAATGTTCTTTCATTTTAAAAATTATCTAATTCTATCAACTTCTTTCCATCATTTCGCATAAAACCAAGAAGTCTTTTTGAAAGCAATCAATAAAAGGTCTGAATATCTCCAGGCATCATCGCTGAGGTGCTCTGACCCTGTTCAGAAGGATCACAAGGGAAGAAGAGGCCCAAAGAACTTAGAGAACTGTTACCACAGATGAAAGGCTGAGGTTTAGAGGACATACATCACAGCTGGTAGTAATGGCACGGTAATTTTCATCACAATCAGAGATTTCTGGGTATCCTGCTGAAAAGGATTTTAGAGACCATTTGCTCTTCATCATTTAAGGTGTCAATAAGAGAACAAAGGCCCAGAGACGTTAAGTTAAATGAATGATCTGTGCAACATTCATGTGTTTTGTAGTATTGCTGGTACCCACACTACGCTTAAACTAGGCTCTTGTGCTCTGCCACTCTCTCTCTCTTATTTATCAATATTAGAAAGTCACTTAAATTCTCGTTAAAAAAAAAAAATGGGGACTGTGTATAAGAGACTTTTACCGGTTTACATCTATTCTGTGCTGTAACTTGACTTTGATAGAGAGATATTACGGTAAAAAAGTAGGTCACACCTTTAAGACTGAAGAGTGAAAACTTAGCATAGAACATGCTATAAACCAATAGTGAAATTAATTTTTAAAATTGTTTTTGGTAAACCCAGGAAAGCAAAAGTGGAATGCAAAATCATCTACGACTCCACAAGTTTAAAAAATAACGTTTGAACTCAGAAGTGAAAACCCTCCCTGCAGTGACAGAGGTCACCACTTTTAGCGATGAAGGTCCCACATTTCTTAATTTACCATAGTCAATTATGTTTTAACTCTTCAATGTTTCTTGTGTGTATCTTTGTTTTGTTGTGTTATTTCAATAATTTGAATTACAGGAATGAGGAATTTTGAAAAAAGGGTCAGTCAAAATTTAAAAAGACAAAATTGAGCTTTTTTTTTTTTTAAATTCCTTTATCCTTGAAATGACCTGGGGCTATGAAATTAAACTTCTTGAAGAAAATTGCATTCTTTCCAATTTCAATATGCATGTTTTTACACCTGTGGATATGCATCGACCTTTGCGTGTGTGCGCGCGCACACGCATGCATGTGTTGAGAGGTAAATAAATGAAAATTGAGGAAGAAGATAGACTCCACTTTTCATCCATAAGCTATTTTTCTTACCCTGAGAGATACAGCTTCACACAAGAGAGAACCAAACCAAAATTTCACACAAAGTGCTTTCAACCTTGGTTTGACATTTCCATTTCAGTGCTTTATTTTTACTGCCATGTTAATTGTCCTGATTGGAGGAACATGGAGCCTCCAATCCCCAAACTCCTTACAAGACAAAGGAGAAGCCTAAGTAATGGATAAATTAATTCTCATGAGTGCTGATTTCATGCTTGCCTTCTCTTAATAAAACATTGATAATGCAACATTTTCTTGGGAAAGGTATTAGAACCAGGTCACCACTGAGGGCTTTCAACTAGCTTTCCAAGTGCTGTAAATGAGGGAAAGACTTCTGATGAATCAAAAGTGAATTAATCTGCATAATGAACTTTTCTGATAATCCATGGCAAAGAAAGAGAATTCTCTGACGATTTTAAAATTATATTTCTGCTTTGTTTCAGTGCACCTGAAAAGTACAAAATAATAAATCTCATCTAGTAGAAGGGAAAATAGCTACTCAACCTTGCTTAAAATCCTTAGTTATGTGGATAAAATTATTCTGTCAAACCAGTCAAACTATCATTGCCAAAATTAACAGGTGAATGCAAGGATAGTACCAAAATTCTGCTTCTACTCAGAGGGAAATGAAAAGCTTCTGTGGCAAGGTTTTGAGCAGAACAATGGTAATACCTGGCTATTTTAGAAGGACGTGTTCATCTTGTGTGTTGAGGACAGAGGGGAGAGGACAAAGGTAGAAGAGGAGGAAACTAGTCAGGAGGCTGTTGTGATAATCCAAGAGAGAGTGTGTGCGTGTGGTAGCAGTGGAGACTGAGAAATGATCACTATTTGGATGTTTAAAACATTTACCATATTTTTACACAAATAACATGCATGTTATATGTTTTTTGCCAACCACGCATGCTTACTGAAATACTTGGGGGATCTCAGTTAGCAAAAAAATATATAACACACATGTTATCCATGCAAAAATACAGTAGATGGTAGAGCCAATAGATTGACTGGGGTGTTTACACTGACTCCAAGTTTTTATATTGAGTTACTGTAGGGATGGACTTAACATCAGCTGAGATAAGAAAACCAGTAGAAGGAAGAACTTACAGATTGAAAGGTCAGTTCAACTTTGGGGCTGTAACCTGTTGAGTGTAAGAGGTACATTAGATTTTCAAGTAGAGAGGTTGAGAAGTCAACTACATGTATGAATCTGGAAGTTGGAGCAAAGCTGGGGATAAATTTGGTGGTCATTGCATTTAGATAATATTTAAAGTCATTAGTTTGGATTCAGTCACAAAGAGAATGAGTTTAGGTAGAGTAGACCGAGTGCAGGATTTCCTGGGTGGCGAAAACAGTTAAGCACTTGACTACTAGCCGAAAGTTTGGCAGTTCAAACCCACCTAGAAGTGCCTCAGAAGACAGGCCTGACAATCTGCTTCTGAAAGGTCAAAAACTCGAAAATCCTATAGAGCAGTTCTACTCTACACACACGAGGTTGTCATGAGTTGGAATCAACTCAATGGCAACTAAACAACAAGAACAACAGACTGAGTGTAGGTAAAGAAGAGCATATAACTAATATAAATCTTTACAAACATGTTATCATTCTATGAATATTGTTTTGTGATATATTTTTTCTCACAAAAGAAATATGACATAGATCCATATCATCAAGTACACTAACAATCTTTTGTTTTAACAAATTTATTGAGGCATTTTTTAGATATAATATAATCCATTTATTTCAAGTATACGATTTAATTATTTTTTAGTAACTCTACCAAGTGGTGCAACTATCACCATAAACCAGTTTTAGAAGATTTTCATACCCCCACCCAAAAAGTCCCTGCATGCACACTTAGAGTTAACTCCCATTGACCTAATGGCTACACAGTATTCTGCAGTATGGGTATACAGAAATTTATTCAGTCTTCGGAGGACAGTGGTAAATCCTTAATGAGCAGTTCTCTACAAGCTATAGCTGCATTTTGACTGTACAGCTTACTGCACAGACATTCCATGGTACCTAGTGATGTCTAAGCCAGTTGCAATGTAATCAGTTCTGATTTATGGCAATCCCATGTGTGTCAGAGTACAACTGTGCTCTGTAGAGTTTCCAGTGGCTGATTTTTCAGAAGTAGATCACCAGGCCTTTTTTCCAGGTGCCTTTAGGTGGACTTCAACCACCAACATTTAAGTTAGCAGCCTCTTGTTAACCGTTTGTACCACCCTTGGACAGTGGTAGAGATGTCCAGGTATATTGAAATAATGCACAATTCAAATGTCAAAATGTCAAAGTGAAATTTTAGAACATGGATTCGAGCAGAAGGATGTTTACCTGTTTATGATAGACCATTGGAGCAAGGAAGAAAATAAATAAAGTATCCCATTTCCATTTGAAAATAATCTTATTACCTAGAAGAGAGTTTTCTATTCCAGTATTAAACTGAAGGAGATTTATATGTAATTAGGAAAAGTTATTTAAAATATAGAACAAAGTCCACAATTTAAATTTATGCAATTTTGTTGTTAAAGAAAATTTATTTTTAATTACAACTCATATAAAATAAAAGGAAAACTTTAGAACACATATTCAGGTCCGTGAGAAATATTTGTCTGTAATTTTTCTTTTCTTGTAATGTGTTTATCAGGTTTTCTTATGAAGGTTATATGCCACTGCCATTGAGTCAATTCCAACTCATATTGATCCTGTAGAACAGAGTAGAACTGCGCTATAATGTTTCTGAGGCTATAAATCTTTACAGAAGCAGACTGCCACATCTTTCTCCCAGAGCAGCTGGTGAGTTCCAACCATTGACCTTTCGGTTAGTAGCCGAGCACTTTAACCACTGTGCCACCAGGGCTCCCTGAGGGTCATACCAAAAAAAACCGTTGCCTTTGAGTTGATTTTGACTCATAGTGACCCTGTAAGACAGAGTAGGACTGCCTCATAGGGTTTCCAAGGAATGGCTGATGGATTTGAACTGCTGACTTTTTGGCTAACAGCCAGGCTCTTAACCAGTGCGCCACCAGGGCTCCATGAGTGTTACAGTGACCTCTTAAAACAAGTTAGGAAGGACTGACTCCTCCATGTTTTCTGAACACATTTGTATAAATTTGGCTGTATTTCTTAATTTTAATTTCATAGTTTACCTGTGAAACTATCTGGACTTGTATAAAGGTTTTAGTTGCAAACTTGTTTTCTTTAATAGTTTTAAGTATATTCAGATTTTTTATTTCTTCTTGAATTCATTTTGTTATTTTTCAAGGAATTTGTGTTTTTAAACTTACTAAAAGAAGTTATTCATAATATTCAGCTATCTGTTTAATGTTTGTTTCAATTATATATTTTGAAGCTATTTTGTTAGGAGCCAATGTGTTCAGACTTTTTCTATATGTTGCCCATTCTTTCTATTTTGATTTGTCACCCTCCTTTAAATATGGGACATAGCTGATTTTTTTTTTCAATCTAATAAGCAGTTATTTTTGCCCAGTGAGTTTAAATCATTTTTGAGTTTTGCAGTTGTATATACATTTGAATTTTTCCACTATCTTAAATTTTTGTTTCTATTTACCCCACTTTTTCTGTTTCTTTTTCTCTTTTGCTGTTTCCTTATTGAATAGCTGTCTTTTTAAAGTTTATTTTTAGTTTATTATTCACCTCTTCCATTCTTTTGAAATTATATACTTTTTAATTATATTTAGTATTATTATTTTATTTTTTATCATTCTTTCATTAGATTATGGTAGTGCGATTAGCATTTGCCCTGAGGGAAATGAAGCTTATTCTCTGCCCACGCTGGTCAGCTCCCAGCTCAGTCTCTCCCTCACTGGGGAGGGGAAGTGGAGGGTGTCTTTGGGAGCCATTCCTCATGCCATGCAAGACCAGCAATACATTGCAAAGTTTTCCTTGTCCAGTATCTATTTCTTCTGCAAATAAGACAGTTCCTCAGAGTATCTAGTGAGCCGTGGGACTAGAGGTAGAAATCTAAAAAGATATCTCAATCTCTCTGTCTCTTACCTCACTGCAGGAGGGGAAGTATATGTAAAATACAGTATTTTGGTTCATAGTGAAGGCTTGAACAACACTTGCGTAAAAGCAAGACACATGGGTTATGTCAGTTCACTTTCTGCTAGTCTGAGAATTCTTTCTCTTTTAAACTGAGTTTTCCAGACGTTTTAATTAAAAGGAGCATTAATATTTATTTGATCATTATAAATAGACCTTGTGTCATATAAAACTTGGGTAAATTATTCCAATTTTACTTTTGTCTCCTGTATTTTTAATACTTGGTGGGGAAAATTATTTTTTGTTTATGATTCCATAATGTAATGAAAAATGGGCTGATGCCTTCTCTTCTTCTTCTTGGGGGTACTATTTTTTTCTGTGATTACTTGTAAAACTATGTCAGTATTGCATTTGTCAAGAGATTTCGTGAAATGTTGACAGTTAAAGAAAAAAAAGAATTGTTCACAAATTTAAAAATTACTTCAACGAATGCATTTTAAAATCAGTTGCTAGACAGACATCTACATATTTGCTCACTCAATATGAGCACAGATATTCTCTTAGAATGACTTGGTAACTTCTCTGTCCCCTACAATGGGTACCAGTGTAAACAGTGAGTGGCTAATAGGAGAAAACCAAAGAGGAGAAAAGTTCTGGCTCAAATTACCCAATTTGTGATATTTAATTTAAAATGTTAGAAGCCATATAACATGTTAGAAAGAGTACCTACTTGCGAATTAAAAAAAAAAAAAAAAAAACTGGATTAATGTAACAGCTCTGATACTTCTTTGAGATAATTTGTATTTAACTACTTTAAGCATTTTGATTCTTATTTATAATATTGGTGTGATAGAATTTCCCTTTGAGGGCATAGTACTGTATTTTTATGTAAATAACACACCTTCTACGTTTGTTTGCCAACTGCACCTTCCTTCCTCCCTGCCTTGCGAAGTGTTTTTGTAAGCACTGAAAATACTTGGTGGCGGGGCAAGGGGACAGGGGGGAGCAGTTGGCAAAGGAACATAGAGGGGCGTAGAGGGCACGCATTATTTGCGTTAAAATACAGTTCTTTAAAAATTGCTTAACTATATTAGTTTCTTTCTCTAGGCTCTTAGCATACAATTTAAGTGATTACCAATGTTTAAATTATGTAAACATTATGCATGTACATTTAAGGCTTT
>NW_004444349.1:142614-143431 GCF_000243295.1 Trichechus manatus latirostris | reverse complement strand
TGGAGCAGTGATAGTCCACATTTCTGTGTCCTGTTTGAATTTCTGACCCATGGAATCTGAGCAAAATCAATCATTGTTTCATTCTTCCATTAATTTCAAGTTGGAAAGTTACAAAATATCTGAAAATTCATTTTAATTATCAGTCATTTTCATTATTGGATATTTCATCGAAGATAATCATAGGTAATAAAATGGATGAATTTGAGATTTATCTGCTCTTTCTCATCTGTATTTGCTTCTGTAACCTACTCCCCAGTCACCCTCTCCCCCACAGTGGGTATGGGAACTAGTGAACAGTGACCAACAGAAGAAAACCTGAGAGAAAAAGAGCCTTGGGAGATTGATGAAGCAGATAATTAGCTTCTAAGTAATTAAGATTTTGACTATTCCTAGCACAGAATTTATTACACCTGAGAAACTTAAAAGAGCCTACCCATGGGAATAATCCTGTTTTGTAACATTTCCCTGATTAAGAATTTTACCTCAGAAGTTTATTCGTTTTATATTACTTGCTTCTGTGAGTCCATCGAGACTCCAAGATGATCATTCTTTCAAGGTTGTTACTCTTTCTTTCAAAATTGCATAGCTAAAAAATATAATCATCTCAATCCCCTGCCAAACGTTGCCATTAAAACTTAGCAATTCTCAAATATTCCCAAGCATTTTTCAATTTCTGCATTTTAAATTTTGTAGAAGTTAAATTATAGCATTTGAAATGAATAAGAACACTGTAAATGAATTTGGTACCCATTTATTAAAAATGACCCTTGTTGCTGTTCTTACACTTTTACCAATGTATTTTTCCATATTATCCTTT
>NW_004444349.1:137821-142070 GCF_000243295.1 Trichechus manatus latirostris | reverse complement strand
AAATGAATTGACGCGATAGCCAGAACAACGGACTCAAACATACCAAGGATCGTGAAGGTGGTGCAGGACCTGGCAATGTTTTGTTCTGTTATACATAAGGTCGCCATGAGTTGGAGCCAACTCAACAGCAACTAACAACAACATACGGCCCCTTAATAATAGTTTCGCTCAACATATTTTAACTACTACATCCTTAAATTTTGTAGAAGAATCTAGTAGAAAGAGGCTTGTATTGTCTGAGTCCAGGATTGTACACTGATGATGAGGCACCCACACATAGACCTTGCTTCACAACTTCCACTTAGCATGGCTTCATAGTTCCCCGGTTACAGCAGCACCGTTTCTCAGTTCACTTATCTTTGGATATGGTAGAGTAGCACAGAAGAGACATTCTGAGGACAGCTTCCTAGTCTCTCTCAGCATGTAGCACATGGGTTTACAGCTGGGAGTGCAAGGAACTCTGACAAGCTGCCTGATGATTTCTTCCTATACCCAGGCTATAGCTCTTAGGCACAGGTGGAACCTATCAACTTAACATAGGCAGCTGAACACTTTAAGCAGTATATACATTCTATGTAGATGAAACATATCTATAATATATATGGTTGGATGAGGGACGTTTTGGAATTTGAGGACTGAGCTTTCCCACTAAATGAACACAACTACACACTACCAACCTGGTAAAAATTTCATTTTATCACAGACTATTCCATTGTCACATTGGAAATGCCAACAAAGCTTAATACAGAACAATACATGGACGGACGGACGGACAGACGGACGGATCGATCTATAGACAGACAGGTAGATTCTGCATCTATAGAAGTCCTAGCATGTGTGATGTGAAACATATAGTTAAAGAATCTGAACTCAAGTTCTAGCTCTCCCAATTCCTGGCATTGCTGTTTGGAACAAGTAACTTAATCTTACTGGCACTCTGGGATCCTTATTTAAAAAAAGAAAGATACAGATTTATGGATATTAAATGAAATCATCCATGTTAAAAGTCACCACACTGAATCTCCAGCGTAAATGAACACTTTGCCCCACACTGGATGGTACCAAAAAGATCCTAAGCTCTTGAGCTATCGGGGTCCCAGACTGATGTTCACCCCCAAATTTGGGAAGCCACCTCCCTATTATTAGCTTGTCAATCCTTCAACCAAGAGATCAAACTCAATAGTAGGTTAGTAATTGCTGTCTACCATCCCAGGATGTGCTCGGGCTCATATATAAGGACCCATTCTTAGGCATTGTTATTGAAGGTTTGCTACCATTATGAAGAAGAGAGAACAGAGATCCAAATGGTTGAAGAAAGGAAGACACAGATTATCCAAAACTTCCAGATGCGAAAAAGACAGGTTGATCTATTGTGGGCTCTGTGAAGGCTTTCAACACTGGATGAAGTGTCAGAATTAATAACATAAGAATGAAGTAGAAGACTGCATGGAAGCAAGGCAGGACAGGCTATTAGATCAAGTGACACATTAAAGCACAGACTCATCCAGGGGGTAGATCTCAAGTCAGACAGCTCTAAAATAAGCCGATAGAGAAATGCTTGTAGCAAAGGCTATTTATTGCATAAATGAAGACACATCCATCCATCCACACCCACATATAAGCATAGTTTCTCTCTCTTTCCTATTTGAAGATCCTTTGTAAGAGACTAATTCATATATGAAAGAACATATCATGAATCTAAAACAGAATGAAAAAAAATGTGAAGGAGCACCATCTGGTAGTTAATAGAGATGAACATGAACACTTTATGTATCTGCATCTGGACATGCCAAGCTGTTCCAATCCAGCTGTTTACACCAAGGGCAACCTGAAGTAGTGTGGCTTTGGTTTGCTTTGGTAGCAGTTACATATCCATGTATTTTAAGAGTGTTGCATTTTGCTTGTTTTTAGTGATTTTTTATTCTTTGTAGATTCTAACAAATATTTATGCAAAAGAGATGGTATCGCTTTGCTTCCCCCCCATCCCCCAACTGGGACCCATATGGAAACCCTGGTTGCACAGTGGTTAAGTGCTACAGCTGCTAACCAAAAGGTCGGCAGTTCAAATCCACCAGGCGCTCCTTGGAAACTCTATGGGACAGTTCTACTCTGCCCTGTATGGTTGCTATGAGTCGGAATTGACTCGACAGCAACAGGTTTTTGTTTTTGTTTTTTAGGACCTAAATTATAAATCTATTTGATGTAGCATTTATGCAGCTAGCATCAAACTAGTTAACACTAGTGACACCATCTAACCAGTGTCAAGCTAGTGTTTAACTAGCGTCAAACTAGAAATTTAGCCTTGTGACTCTCAAGTTTTCCAGTGTACTTTACTAAATCTAATAATTAAAGAATATTAAATTTCTTGAGCTTTCAAAACAAATGCATTGTATTATACTGATGGTCCTCTAACACTTTATATGGACCCAAACATAGCAACAGTCATGAAGATGGTGCAGAACTCGGCAATATTTTGTTCTGTTATACATAGTTAGCTTCTAAGTAATTAAGATTTTGACTATTTGATTTTATTTCATGTCTTTGTTGTAGTTTATGGATTTATGTACCTGCCAATTCCCCAGGCAGAGCAATGGCTCATAATTATTTTGTATTGCTGAAATCAGTGTAGGTCTCATAATTGGTAGAATCTGTCATTTGAGAAGTTCCAGAAAGTCCCAGATTCAATGAACGTGAAGTGGACAGAGGATGGACCTGGAAATCAGAAAGATGTGGGCTCACTTCCAAGATGCATTCTCCACAAGTTCTTTGATTCCCAAAATGTTAATTAATCTTTGAAAATCTCAGTTTTCTCATCTATAGATTTTTCCACTACATACTCACAGGACTTTTCATGGGTATTAAATGAGATAAGAGTAAAATACCAATATGTTTTAGGCATATGGCACATGGTAAATAAATGGTAGATTCTTTATCTCTCTTCCCTCCTTGACCTGAAATTCTACCACGGGAACATTTATTTTGTTTTTAAAGATTGTTTAGTCTTTGTGCTCTGTAAAAAGTCAACTTCTTCCAACAAAGTATTATTTATATTTTTATCAACTACCCACTAACATCTCAGTAAGTCCCTGGGGGAGACAGAAAATAGAAAAAGGGATGGATGAGTGGGAGGAGAGAACGGGGCCATTGAAGGACGTGCAGGAGTACTTCAAATGAAAGTTTATCCACTTGACAGGGTTTCCTTTTTCTTTTTCTTTAGCCAACTCTGCCTTCAGTATCCTTAGAAAATGAGATATGAACAGTGAGGGGATAATACCTAAAAACATTAGGACAGACAGTGGCAATAATAATAATAGCGGTTAATAGTTACCTAATGCATACTTTCTGCTGGGAAATGGGAATTTCCACATTTTCTCTTCATGTCACTCAAAACTTAGAGACATTTCATAACCTGCCCACAGGCACACTGTGAATATCAGAGGGAAGATGCAAAACAGTCTCCAATCCAGAGCCTGAATGCTGAACCCCACACACACAGTGCAGGGAAAATGAAGAGTTTATTAATGTAGAGTCCAAAAGAAGAGCATGATGTGCTAATTGCTCACAAAAACTGTCATCCACTCTTTGTAGTGGTATTAGGTATGGGGGGGCGGGGGGGTCAATTTGATAGAAGTAATATAAAAATTTGATAAAAAGAATATGTAATATTGTCATTAAGAGCATGGTCTTTAAATTTGACTGAACTGAATTTAAATTCCATGCTGATTGCTTATTGATTTTTTGCTTGTTTATCTTGAAAAAATTATTTTACTTCTCTAAAGTTTAATTTTCTTATCTGTAAAATGGACAGGATTTATATATCAACAACTGCAGTAGATTTATTAGGGACATTAAATAAGATATTGAATATTAAATAAGTGTTCAATAATGATTGGTTATTATTTTCTAAAATGTGTATTTATTTCTTTGTAATACTCATTCTTTATTCCACCCTGCCCCCACTATGGCTCCTAGGCAGATTATCTCTGGGCTCCTGACCTGAGGAAAATGGCTTAAGAGGTGGAATGGCATGTCGTAAAAGGCATTAGTGAAAGGCTTTCGAAAAATAGAGAATTAGATGCAAAATAATAGGACACAAATGAAGACTGTTTCAGTTCCTTTCTGCTAAATTAAATAACTCTTCTCTTTGGGCACAGACTATTTACATTTATTTATCTAATTCGCATTAGTAGTCATGACTGAAAAAAAAATGCAAACATAAAAAAATAAACCCATTTGTGTGTGTGTGTGT
>NW_004444349.1:133970-136896 GCF_000243295.1 Trichechus manatus latirostris | reverse complement strand
TTGGTATTCATTTAAAAATCCTTAACTCAGAAGACCAACCTAAATGAATACTGAATAAAATAGAAAGCCTGGAGGAACAACCCAAAACGCTTAAGAATAAACACTGTATTTACCTCACTCTCTTTTACAAAATCCTGCAGGTTTAATTGTGGCTTTCAGTCAATGAGTCAATTACATGAACAAGAGTCAGCAAACAAAAATGTGTCCTAGTCTTTGACTCTAAATATGGAATGATAATTAACTTTTTAAATATTTAATACCTAAATTTTCCCAAATCATCCAGTCCACCAGATTCCTTTAAAAATGTTGTGCTATTTTGATACTGATATTATTGACATATAATATTGATATTATATATTTATATAGCAATACATAATATCAGTACAGTAATATTTTTATAACCTATGATATATATCCAAAGAGGTCTCTCAAATGATTCAAAAACTTCCATTCTAACTCTATTTATAAAATATTTACACATTTGGAAATGTTTCATGTGGTATCTTTATTATGCAATTCTGTGATCTCTAATCTTAGATTCTGCCTGGTAAAAAGTTATTAAAACATTTGAAGACAAAATACAAAAAGTTTGAGGAATTGCCCTTTAGCTTCTAGAAACTTGATGTTAAATCAACAAACTTTTGTAAATATTGATTAAAACTTATCTAAATTTAAGCTTCTTCATTTTGACTTGGGAATTAACCTACAGTGAGAGATGGTTATCTTATAAAAATCATTTCTAATGTTGCCCATAATTCCAGCCTAAGCACAACGAATCTCAAACATATTTGTTCAGCCAGGATTTTACAAAAATGATTGTTGTCCTTTCTATCAACTCTTTATCTATGATTTTTAACTTTTCAAATTAGTTTTAAGGTTTAGCCAGAATTGGAGAATGAAAAGCACTGATTACTTTTCTTATCCTTTAAGATGGAATATAGCTGGAAAATGTATCTCAGTATTGATATTTTATGTTTGCTTTTAATCAGTAAAATATTTCCATCACAATTTTGTCTTGATTTTGCTTCTGCTTTTTTTAGCCTGTTTGCTAGTAAGGTCACATTTTGTTTATATTTAAAAATTTAATTGGAAAAATACCATAAAAAAAATGAAAAATATAAAATAAAAATGTGCAGATTAACAAATTAGTTTACAGAACACTATAATCACACTACCTAAGCCAAAAAATAGAAGATGGCTCTCACTCCAGAAGATTGCAGCCTGCACCTACAAAATGCTGCCCCTAAATAGTAGTCAGTCTCCTAACATTTATAGGGATCACTTTCTTGCTTTCCCTCATAATTTTATCACTTAAGTGTATACCGCTAACCATTCATTTTGTCTGTTTTGAACTTTATATGAACATGAATTAAACTGTACATATCCCCCCCCCAAAAAAAATGGTCGAGTCGATTCCAGCACATAGCAACCCTATAGGACAGAGTAGAACTGCCCCATAGGATTTCCAAGGAGGAGCTGGTAACGTTTCAAACTGCCAGCCTTTTGGTTAGCAGTCTGAGCTCTTAAACTCTGCACCACCAGCACCCCAAACTGTACACAGCACAGTTTATATATAATGGGATGTTCTCCAGCAATAGAAATTAAAGAACTACAGCTACGCACAACACTGGACGTATCTCATAAAATATTGAGCAGAAGAAATACTCGAATACATACAGTTTTAACACATCTGAGTTGCTCTCGGTTTGGGGCACAGGTTTCTTGGTACATATATGCACACATATCTGTTGAATATATGTCAAAGAAAGGAACTGCAGGGCCATTGGGTATAGATATATTTAACACTGTAAGTAAGACCAGTTCTCCAACTGAAGGAATGAGTTATCATTACTTTACCTCTGCACAAACCGTATGTATATATCGCAAGAAAAAAGACATTTTCTGACTTAACCACATTATGGTTTTCAATATCTGGAAATTTAACATTGATGCAAACTATTATCTAATCCATAGTTCATATTTGAATCTTATCAATTGTCTCAATAATATCCTTCATAGCCTTTTTTTCGGGGGGGTGGCTTAGGATCCAACTCACATCAAGCATAGCCAATAATTGACATGTCTCTATAGTCTCCTTTGCTCTGAAATAGTTCTAAGCCATTCTGTGTGCTTTTAGATCTTGATAGTTTTGTATAGGCCAAATATTTATGAAGTGCCCCAAAATTTGACATAGTATGAGGTCTGCAGTTTTCAATTCTAACAGTTCCAGTTATTTTGCTTTTCTGTAATGTGTCAATGATTTTCAGGTTTTTACTGAAATTTTTTAACCTTGGGTTCTAGTCTCATCCTTAAACTTAATAAACCTAATTGTTTTATAGTGAGAATTCCAATATCTGATTCTTTGTGATGTGTCCTTTGTTATCTATGCTGGGTTTTTTTGTTTTTTTTTTTTTTGCTTGCTTGTTTTTTTTTGTTTTTGTTTTTATGATGGACAATACAAACAAAAATTTTGTGGAAATAACTTAAGGCTTAAGTTGATGTTTTTTTGTTTGTTGGTTTTTCCCAGAATGTCTTTTAAGCTATTTTATTTAAAATACAAGAATTAGCTCAGTCAGTTTTCCTATTTACACTTTCAAGAAAAGTAGAAGGAATGCTATTATTGGAAACACTGATTTAACAGAGACTAGCACTCTACGTTCAGGCTGAAACAAACTCATTTCAAAATGTACAGCAGAAGGAACTCAAATATAATTCTTGTATCTGATTCAGCCAGAAGGGGAGCCAAGAAGAGGCAGCATGGGAGTTTGGTGCTCACGTAGACCAGTAATTTTTTTTTTTAATATTTTATTGTACTTCAGGTGAAGGCTTACAGAACAAATAGTTTCTCATTAAACAGTAGTACACATGTTGTTTTATGACATTGGTTAACAACCCCACAACATATTAACCCTCTAAATTCTCAACC